>NW_027106425.1:780551-797306 GCF_000696795.3 Halyomorpha halys | reverse complement strand
TATATATATAAACCTTAAATGTTATTTAACCTTTATGTAAATTAGGTAAAAGGGTATAAGAATTCCCCAAAATCCCTTAAATGCGTTTCAAATGACAATAAGAACTTTTCTCAACATCAAAATTTCAACTACCATTTAATCAAAATTTTTTTTTTTTAAATCATAAACATCTTTTATAGCTTCTAGGGAACTCAACAGATCAAATTTTTATTGTATCTAAAGAGAGTTCAAATACACCAAGTGGTACCTATGAGACTTTACTACAAAATGTATTTTTTATGGTCTAGTGGCTTTCTATTGCCTTGAAATCTAGTAAATTTATTCTTAATTGTTATCATCAAAAAGTAAGAAAATTTGGATTTTTCCAAAGTATTTAAAAATAATAAACATTACAAATTGGTCTGGGAGAATTTGTAAAAACAAAATGCACTCTTTCAGACAAGTTAGATTAATTTCAATTCTTTTTTTGTTTTATATAGATTTTTAGGTATATTGAACTGGGATATGAAGTTAGTTTTATCTTTTAAAAATTACGAAAAAAAAAATATTTTTTTTGTTTTGTAGGCTCCTAAGGAACGTCGGTATGTGTGCTGTAGATGTAGAATCACCACCCAATGTGAGTGTATACGAATGGTTAATACATTTTTCTTTATTATTGTTTTAAGAATTACGGTAAATTAGAAAAATGGGGATGATTATTATTCATATTTTATAATCTGAATTATCTAATTACTCTTAAATGAGGCATGTAAATTGTAATAATTTACATTAAAATCGGTTAGGGGAAAAAAAACTCCCTATTGAATATTATATATTTTATTAATTAGTAATTAAATATCTCAAAAAAAATTGTATATATATTTTTGAATTTTAATGAATATACCTATTGTTCTTCGGCAAATCTACGGAAGGTCAAGGAAGCTAAGAGTTCTTGGTGGGGGGCGGAAATGCTTGAATTATGAGCAGTCGAGGAAGGAGTCCATTCGATTAAATTATTCCACAGCTCTTTTCAGGATGGTTCCTCTTCTGAAGTCCATTGTCGCCCAGTTCCTGTGCTCAGGAGGGCTGTGAATGCCAACTATTGTACTGGTCTGCGGGGTAACGGCTAAATGTTTGCAACTCGACTCAAGGATATCATTAAGAGAACCCAATCTAAATAAATTCAACCAAAATTAAACGAAATGGTCTTAATTATCTAAATATAAGAATACATATTCCATCAAATTGATCTTAATGAGCTAAGACCAGTGATGCTGCGAGAGGGATGCGCTGGGATCTCTTGAGCTCTGCTCTACCCCTCACACGTGGGAGACAGAGTGGGCTCAGGGATCCTCAGGTCGATTGTGTACATATTGTATATATTATTTTATCATTATGTTATTTTATTTATTTATTTTTCATACAGATAGTTTGATTATGTTCATCTTGTCTATTCTTTTGTTTGTATATATTTTAAGAGTTTTTTTTTTTTTATTATTATTTTTTTATTTTTTTTTTATTTTAGTATGTATGAGATCATCGATCACTATTATCTATTGCCCAAAACTGTGTGGAAGATTGTAATATCTATCAATTAATAAACCTATCAATATCAAAATGAGCTAAAATATGAAATTTATGCCATCATTGCAGCGAGAACTGAGCATTATTACAAACGTGGTTTGTAAATTTTCAAATAATTCTGCAAATATTACATTATCTAAAATAATATTCATATCTACTATTGAAACACAAAATTAACTAGGTATTACTTACAATAGTTTCATACGATTATTTACTAGAAAAGTGATAAGTAAAAAAAAGCCAAGAACCAAGGGTCTACATACTCGACTTAAAAGACAAGAACTTATCCGACCATTTCGACTATTATATTTACTACTAAATACAGAATTACATTATTCAGTAGACAACTAACTACTAATTCACAAGACAATAATAAAACCTATCTGGACTTAGGACTAGAACTATGGGAGACTAAAAACTCAAACATCAAATGCATTCAGTCCGTTCAGTCCAAAGTCATTTGTTCGAACAAACGCTCTTTAATACATCAAAAGACCATCTTTGAATTTTAGTGAATTCCAACCCCAAATTTACAACGTGTAATGAGAAACTCATCCGTCAACCTAATCCTCTAGTACACGATACTAGTAGATGTTGTTGACAGAGACTTCACAAGTGGGGAAACAAGTCCGTTCAACAAATTCATACTTTTATTTTAGACGAAGAAATAACAAATATCAACTTCGCTCCTGCCAAGAATACGACAATTTAGTAAAATCTAACAAAGTTGTATACACATAAATGTAATCGGGATAGATCGTGTGGTCTCGACTTTTTCCTTTTTTCTCCTTCAGTTATTCATCAAATTCTTTTATATTTTGTATTCATCCGCAATACTGCTTACAATTAAAACTGGTTATTTATTTTTTAAAAACAAAATAAAAGCTATTTTAGAGGAATTTTTTTTTTTTAAATTCGTCATTTAAGCCCTGTCAAACTATTCCAATGAGGATGAAACCTAACTGATATTAAAGAACACTTGAGTGTACATTAATATATCGAGTTTATTGAAAATGGTTAGAATCTAACTTGAGGAAATCGAAAAAAAAAAATGTTATAATATTGAATTTTAATTTCATACGACTTTTTGATTCGAGCAAGGGTGTTCTCACACACAGATCTTTTTGATTCGAGCAAGGGTGTTCTCACACACAGATCTTTTTGATTCGAGCAAGGGTGTTCTCACACACAAATCTTTTTGATTCGAGCAATGGTGTTCTCACACACAGATCTTTTTGATTCGAGCAAGGCTGTTCTCACACACAAATCTTTTTGAGACTCTTCGTTATTTGTACTTAGAGGACCTCAATATTTATGTTTCCGTTTAAAATAAAAATTCCTCAAATAGCCAGTCGATTTTATCAGAAAAGTTGCTGGCAAATCCCTGGCATATGTCGGCCCTAAATTTGTTGTAAGTGATAAAATGACATGATACAAACATGTGGAGAATCTACCAATTGATAGAACTCCAATATCATTTGTAGAGGAGAAGAGCTCGAGGCCATCTTTTCAGACGCCGTGGAAGATTATTAGGTAATGAAGGAGAAGCCTGGTTAGAAACAAGTGGATTTGGTTGGTTGAGAAGTTCATCATGGATGGATTGGTATCTGGTTCTGGACAAATATAGAACATTGAGGTTCTGATGGATGACTTGCTTTGTGACAAAGTAAGCAGCGTAAAAAGGATTTTGGATTGCATGGATTAGATGGAGAAATTCGATGGTTTAGTGGAGCCACAAACATTTAAAATTACAATTTTAAATACAAAAAATATTACATAAATTTCTTTCCTTTGTAAAAGTTTATTCTATATTATATTATATTAGTAATTATTTACTATAGTTAACTTGTTTTTAAATGAAGATATCAATTTTTATACTCTGGACCGTTCAGAAAGGGTACAGTTTTCAATTCAATTTATTTCCTACAAATAGTACACAGACCATTTTGCGAGAATCGATTAATTTGACTTAGGACACCTCCATATGTGTATTTACGTCAAAAACTCAAATTCAAAATTTTACATGATCGCAATTCTTATCCGTACTATATATTCAATATTAAGGTATGTGAAAATAAAAAGTTCGGATAAAAGGTCAGAACCTAAGAATTCTCAAAACTGACGTGACTTGCTGCCCTTCCACCCCCACGATAAAACCCTCTTCTCATAAAATAAGAATTAATTGAACATTATCTCAAATATTATTTAAATGATATGATTATGAGAAATAATCAAAGAAAGAAGGAATTATTTTCATTGATGATCTCCAGGTATTGGTTTAACTGTTGCTTCATTTCCTCCTATAGCTTTTAGTGCTAGTTAAACTGGTAGCAGAGATTTACCACAGTTTTACTTTAAACACGACGATCGAATAATTAATGTGCCATCATAAATTTCAGATTAAAAATGGTTAACACTCCATCACTGTGGGGATCTGCTTATTAGTTAACGAGATCAGATAACTGCCGAGGGTTGAAAATATGGGCTCGGCATCTAAGGCAAAGTTTACAGTAATTAATTATCTAATTGTACATTATACATTAACCTTTTGGAAATAAACAAAAGTTTTTATTCACTTACCTGTTGCAGCCGTGAAAAAGTTTTTAATCCGAGTTTTTGACGAAAAAAATATGTTTTAAGGTACCCTACGTCTAAATAACTTGCAAAATAAATTTCAACATGGGACACAAATATTCACTTCTAGGATTTATCGTGTAGATTACCACGCCGACATGGTATAATATTTTTTTTTTTCAGAAGAATAATATAGAAGTCAGCCAATAAATTATTTTACGTTTTACATTGATGCTTAATCAGCCCAGTGGAACAAGATCCAGTAGGGTACGAATATTTATAAAATAAAAGGCGTTAGAACAAAATAATTGGAAACTAATAAAATAAATTTAAATTAATGGAAATTTTTTCACAATTATCAAGAATTTAGAAATTTTAAATGAGATTAAATAATCATAAGGCGTAAACGATCAGGGAGTAGATTTCAGAGAACCATTTCCGAACCAATATGTAAAGACTTTTATGGTGTAAATATCTGTATTATTAGCTAATTGATGATATTAATTAATTTATTAATTTTAAGATAGTACTGTTTTTTAAATTTAAAATATTTAAAATTTTTTTCCACTACAAAAGAAAAATTAATTATGGAAATGAAACATAGACATTTAATGATCTCTGGAGGCCTATATTTATAACTATGACTTAATTAAACCAATAATAAATTAATTATTTTTGGCGGACAGGACTTCAGAAGTTAAACAGAAGAAGACTTAAAGACAAATAAAATGATTAAATGTCTTAGATGATCTGATACAAATACTTGTTAACACAATAGAATATGATTTAAACTTTAAAGTATTTATTATATATTTGTTAAAGAACATAATTTCTTGTACCAATAATTTAAAATATATTTACAAAATATATTTTCATGTGAGTCGTTTCTCGCACTTCATAATTAAGCTTGCATTTTAAACTCTTATTAATAACCATAGATTATCTGAGATATTAGAAATATAATATTACTTTATTTATGAATTAATTATCAATATGTAGTTAAATAAAATACATATAAATAGCAATATAAAATAAATACAAACAATAAAAACTTATAATAAGACCAACACAAACCGGGGTTATACCCTAATGATAAAAAACACTGAAAATAACCATTCAATTGGTAAGGGATGGTATCATTTCAGGAGTAGAGTACATATTGGCAACAGATAATAAAAATAATTATATATGATTCTTTCTCGATGCTGCCTATATTGATAATGTTCTCTACATTAACATAAGGAGGTAAATCGGATATATATTGCTGCAGGTACCTCTCTCTATATACATTGGATGATGGGCACTGGAGAAGAAAATGGTGTAATCTGTTAAATATATACTTTTTACAGGCACCGCAGATTTCTTCATCTTGTATAATGTTCGATTTATTTGTCAGATTAATTCTTAGATTCTTAAACGGCTGACAAATCGCGTTTTGTGCATACAAGTATTAAAATTTAAAAACTCTTCAGAAGAAAAATCTAGACGGCTGAGTAGGTTCAAGGTAAACTTGAAAGCAATGGAAAAAAAAATCTTTCTTATCCTGTACCTTTCAATGGAATCAACTATCAGTTTTAATAAATTACAATATCTGTGACTAGGAACCACAATTAAGTTTTTTTTTTGTTTGTTACTGATAACTCAGAACTCTATTATGACCATCACGTATAGTTTTACAAATAACAGTTATATTTTTTATTTATTATCGGACCAGTACTCTCAGAATAATATTATAGGCATCGAAAATAGGTTTTAATAGGATTATTGTAAAATACAAAATTTTAAAAATAAAATGAAAATTATAAAATACGACTAAAATAAAAACAATAATTAACAAAAAATACAGTTAAGAGGAAAAAAAATCAGATTTTCATGATTTTTCATTTGTTAGATCAACTATTATGTAGCAATTTTTTTTTCGTATTTTTGCATGAGAATATTTTTAAATACCGATCTTTTAAAATTATGAAATTATCCATATTTCATCAAGTTTGGAATTACGAAAATGCTTCTATATCTACAACCGATATTACTAGAAGTATGTTCTTTGACGTATTTAAAAATTTATTGCACATGCATTCATTTGGTCCGTTACGTGGAAACCTCAAAACAAAGTAATTCTTTATACTTGTTTTCAAAATAATGGATTTCAAATAAAAAATACTTACTTGTTTTTTATGCATGTTATTCCTGATTATATTGTGTGTTAGATTCGTACCAAATTTCAAGATGAAGGAGTGATGGTGTTACGAGTTAATGAAATTTACATTTCAAATAGGTTCTAAAATCCCTCATGGGACAAGGAATAGTTACTTAAATTTTAAGTTTAATTTTTTTTTTTTTTTTTTTTTTTTTTTTTTTTTTTTTTATTCTTGGATAAAGTGTATATGAAACATACTACATATTTACCTATTGTATTATTGTACAGTTGTAAATTACAATAAATAAATAATTAAAAAAAAAAAAAATTCTTGGATAAAACAATTATTAAATTATATGAATTAGATTACTTTACTAAAATACCCATCCAGTATTATCGGATAAAAGATTAGTTAAATAACCAAAAGAGTGTTATTTTACCATAATGTAGCATAATTTTCAAAAAATATGGCTTTTGGAAAAAAAAATAGTGTTTTTTAAAGTAATGTGACTGAATATAACATTTTTTATTTAAATAGTTACTTTCAGAGAACTAATTATTTTTATGTCCTTGTAGATTAATTGTATATTGTACCACGTCTCAGATTTAAGATCAAAAAGTAAGTCTATAAACATAATTGTTTTCCCTTTATACTACTTATTAATAATATATCATAAAATTGAAGTTGGCGGGGTTTCGGGTCGGTTGAGAGAGTTCTAGGAGATGCCGCTAGGTGCGCTACCTGACGGCCCAGTCCGGGAACGGGACAGTTCCTCCTGCTACCTGTCGGCCGACCGGCAAACTCTTCCCTTTTCACCCGTCCCGTCCAAGAATATTGGTAGCCCAATAAATTTTTTTTTTGTTCTGTTTTCTTCTATATTCGCACTCAATGGATAATTTAATAATATATAATTATAAATTATCAAATATTAATAAATAATGTAATGGATAAAAATTTAAGAATAAATTATTAAACAAAAGATAAGCTTGTCTAGAACAAAACCCAATAGGGACTGATTAATCGACGTTTAAATAAACTAAAGTAATAAATGTATTTATTATTTCTTATACTAAAGAAGATATATTATTAGGTTGTGAATATTCTCTTCCAATACTATGCTCCTTTATTTTTATTCACACCTTTGATTTCAACATTTGGAGGCTTCCTATATCATCCTCAGGAATATTATTAACACACAGCTTACAAACTATCTCACTAATTTACTTAACTTTCAGCTGTATTTATTAAATTTTATCTCCTTACTTGTATTACACTGTTCTACTCGTTCACCGTGATTTTGCTCTGTGCCCACAACTATATAAAAATTTTGTCTTTTTTTGCTTATCTAATAGATAAAATATCACACAATATTTTCTTCATTAATACTTTCTAAATATTTTGTTATTTATATTAGTAGAGTTTTGAACTAGATCGGTATTATAGGCTACAAACAACATGAAAATTATTTTTTATATTAAAAAATAAAAGAAAAATTACTAAAACAAAACTTTGAATTTACTTTGTTTCTCAATCTTGACGAATGTTCTTAGTTCTGTTTTAACATTTATTTCATTTTATTAATTATCACTAAGAATAATTGAGAATTTTTTTTTATAAATGACGAAGTTTATCAACTGTCTAATGATTGTAAGAATAAAGCTAATCCTAAATATAATTTTTAAAATATTATTACTAATGCACCACGCCATAAAATTAATAAAAATGACACATTCTTTTTATTTTGAGGATGATAAAATACTTTATAAAGAACAATATGGCTATAAAAGATAGCTTTTAGAAGCCATTATACTATCAGAAAACCTAAATAATGGAATTAATAACAAAACGGACGTAAACAATTTAAATGTAATATTTCCCGAAACACAATAAATAATCACAAAAAATATCAAACTATCCTTCATCTCACTAATGAAAATCGTTTAATTAAAAGCCCTCTTTGTGAACAGTGAGAATGATGAAACATGGATAAAGAAAAAAAATGACAAACCACAGACCTATCTAAATTTTTAAAATAAGATAAAAAACGTTTTAAAAATCTTTTTCCTAACTATTTTGAAAAATATGATATAAAAACAAATTTTGCCCAAAGTAAAACGACTTATTAACTTATATAGTTATTAAAAAAAATAATGTTATTTGTAATATTTATTAATATATAGTAGAAATGAAAGAAAAAATGACAACTAATTTACGAAACCAAAGAATTTTAATAAGATAATATAGAAGTACAAAAAAAGTTTTAAAATGATCTCAAAGGTAAAAATATATATGTGTATAAAATAACATTGTTATAAATAAAATTATTCTTATATTTTTTTTTATTGTGCAATGTGGGTTTAATGATGTCCTAAGCATTTTGTTTCCTCAATTATTCTGATTAATTGTTAATAATTTAAATATGAATCTCACTAAAAAAAGGAACAACAATAATAATGTTCTTCATAACTAATTTTTGTTTTTCACAAGCAAGCAAGAAATTTTAGAATCAACAGTGGCAAATGTAAATCTTCAAACAACGGATTGTTCGATTCTTTAGATATTTGGAAGTTTGATCCGACCAAGACTCAACTATAGAAGTTAAGGGTTGTTTTTTTACATATTATTGTAAAATAAGTTCAATTATATTAATTATTTTTATTTAATTGTTAATTGTTTTTTATTATTTAACATTTCAATAGTTTTAATAAAATGATCTAGACTGTTAATATCTTATATGAATCTTCTTATATTTAAAAAAATATTATACACCCTTAAAATGGTTTAAATCATATTGATTTTTACCATCTCCTTTGCATCTATTGTTAATAAATGATATGCGTTTCTGATTTATTCTGAAAAAGTGAACTATTTTTCCAACATTAATTTCACAACCAGTCAAACCCACGAGTTTCTAGTATAGCCCGTAAATCGATAACCAATGATCCCTCATCAGACATATTTATTTAGGCCTGAAATGAAGATGGTCCCGAAAGGTTTTTTAATAAAAAATCCTACAAATGGATTGTTTATTAAAAAGTCACAAGGTATACCATATTATAACAATCAGACAGTACTTCTACGCCTGCAATTTTATATTAGAGTTTTAAGTCTCAATAATCAATTTTTATTTAATTATACTCAATTTTAAATTTCCTAAAAAATATTGAATAATATGGCATAGTTTATTTCAGTTTAAAAACTATTAATATTGAATATTTCCATCAAAACTAATCATTGGCAATAAACATTGTTCTTCTTCTTAATTGCAATATTGGTCATAAATTAAATATTGTTTCAGCGTTCACATGATACAATATTTTGAACATATTTAAACAGTCTAATGAGAATTAACAAAATTTTATAGCGAGTACTTTCCAGCAGTCCCACAGGATGCGCTGCAGTAGCATTCTCTGTTCAATTCTCAAAATAGTTGATTTCCACGATAGAATTTTGCAAGTCCGATTTACAAATTTTCAAATATATTTAAAATTAAATGCTAACGAATTATTCATCGGGGGTTTCAGTCATTTTTTATTAAAGTAATAAATTTATCATTATAAAAATAATTTCAAATTTATTGACAAGATAAAATATTAGTGTTAAAAAAACTTTATTTTGGAAAATATTGAGCATAAAGAGTTCTATTAGGTCTCAATTCGAAGTTCGTTAAATTGAACATGAAGTGTGTAGTTTATCATAACTACTTTCATAATAATAATAGTTTTTATATTTCCCAAAATAAGTTCATAATATTTTTTTTTTTTTATAATTATGAGAGATAGTTGACCGTGGATGATGAATGAGGAGAAGATGGTTGGGGGTGCGGTCAATGAAAAACACAAATAAGTACGATTAACTTATTTTAATGTGCCTACGTTTCGGCTAGAGTTTCTAGCCTTCTTCAGGGCTGTTAGCTGGAAGATCGAACGTCTAATGGAGACATTAGACGTTCGATCTTCCAGCTAACAGCCCTGAAGAAGGCTAGAAACTCTAGCCGAAACGTAGGCACATTAAAATAAGTTAATCGTACTTATTTGTGTTTTTCATTGACCGCACCCCCAACCATCTTCTCCTCATTTTTTTTTTTTTGTAGGAAAACCATTGCTTTGATAAAACTACATCTAGAGAATTATTGAAAGTAGAGAACTCTATTAGGTTTCAAATTAAAGCTCATTAAATGCACTATTAAGTAGTTCGTAATAACATTTTGTCTAATTGTAATTCATTAGGAGTTATTGGTAATAAACCTAAAAATATTGGGCGTCCATTTTGAAAAATCTACCAAATTAAGGCTATGGATTGTCAGGGAGTGGTGAAATTTTTATTGTTGCATTTTTTAAACGATATTACATATGAGTCCGTTGTCAGAAATTAATTTACGCTTACTTTCAGATACATCCAAATTTTAAGCTATTTTTAATGAACTACTATTACCGATTTAAAGAATTAATGCTTAAACGAAATTCCAAACCTTTCTAACCATCCTAATCCTTTGGTTTAATCCTTATCTAGCTCTACCTATCCTTACAATCCACCTCGAAGGTTGAAACGGCAGTGGCCAAGAGAATTATTGTAAAATAAAAATGGACATTTGGAGTTCTGGCAGTGGTCAGATTCTCCACTCAAGTTGAGTGTTTAAGGCTTTAGCGCACTTGCTCAGCCTCCACTGGCTCATTACCAATGGCGTGGTGACAGGGATGCTCTGGGATCTCTAAGAGCCCGCTCTTCCCCTCACAGGTGGGGTATAGAGTGGGCTCTGGGATTCTCAGGTGGATAGTGTAAATACTGTATATACGAATCTGAATGCGATTATTAATTATTATTAAAGAGAGTAAATTATTATTATTTTTTTTTTACATAGTTTGATTATGTTCATTTTCTTTATCCTTCTGTTTTATATATTTAGAGAGAGATTTTATTGTTATTTACTTTTTTTTTCATCTATTTCTTTATATTTATTCTTATTTTATTTTATTTTAGTATGGATGCGATCAATTATCACTATTATCACCTATAGCCAAACAATATTGCGGCAGAATATAATATCTATCAATTAATAAAGTTTTGAAAAAAAAAATTTTAACGAAATTATAATCGTTTATTTAATAGAACATCCTGTAATAATAACAATAAGTTTATACTTCAAAAAACGAAATAGCGAAAAATATTGAATATAAATTTACATAATGAGGTGTAGATATTGGACCGTAGATTACTGATTGGAGAAGATGGTCGGGGGTGCGGTCAGCAAAGAAACAACATAAATAAACAAAAAAATATTTATTTATACCTACGTTTCGACCCTAGTTTCAGGTCTTCATCAGGGCTATAGAACAAAAGAGATAACAACAACATTTAGAGAAACATAAAATTGAAAAGAAATAGTATACAAACAAATTTGGAATTATACAAAATAAGTTATATTTATTTACGTTGTTCTTTGCTGACCGCACCCCCCCCCCCCCCGACCATCTTCTCCAATCAATAAATCTACATATTTTTAAAAAATAATTTTATTCAAAATACAGAAAAGCTTAAATTAATTTTTATAACTATTATATTATTGAAAATCTGATTGGAGTTAAATTTATTTAATTTTATATGAAAATTATTGACGAGTAATTTATCTTCACTTCTGAATTCTATACATGAGTTATGATTATCTTTTGATTTTTTCTCGATTTAATATTACATTAAAAAATTTACACATTAAATTTTTAACTTAAAATTAAAGCACAGATGGAAAATCTAGGTAATTAATAAGGTAGTTTAATATTTGCCAATGTCTTTACTAAGCAAAATTATTTATATGTTATTCCAGCTTCTTGTCCCTTTTCATTATTATATTTATTTAATCTTATAACTTCTTTGAGACTGGTTTAATTATTTAAATAAAATGAATTGCATCCAATAAGCACTTAACAGTCTTTATTAATACTTTAAATGTCTAACGTTTTGGGGAACTTGGTCATCCTCATGGACATTCTATTAAATAGCATATTTTATTATACCCACATTATTACTAAAAAATTAACATACCTTAACTATAAATTCACAGCCCAAATATTTAAAATTTTTGCAGGCGACTCTGCGTAGATCTAATCAAAATATTCAAATTAAACTATGAAATAATAAAACAATAGTGAATATTAATTGTTTTATTGTTTCATAGGTTAATATGACTAATTTTTTTTAGACCTGGGCAGAATAGCGAATATGAGGGCCGGTTAATTTTCCTCTGGGAGACAGATCGTTCAACCAAAAATAATAAGGAAATTCTTCCCTTCTCTTCCCGCCCCCGAAATCTCAGAACTAGGCCATTTGAAACATTTTCTAACAACCAATAATATTTGGGAAAAAAAACTGTTATCGAGCTACATTGAAAAAGTGGCTAAAACTGAAAATCTGCGTGAATGTTTAAAAACGTGTTTGAATAATTAGAAGAGTAAATATAAAAAATTGAACATTTAAGCTGAATTTTAAAAATAGAAAACACATATAATTGCATAACATATAAATAATTGGAGAAGATTCCCAGGGGAGATTCTTTTTTACTGACCGCACAAAGAATATAAATAAACAAAAAAATATTTATTCATGCCGAAGTTTCGACCTGAGTTTCAGGTCTTCATCAGAGATCGTAGGAGGAGAACCTTGCTAAAATAGATAAATAAATAATTAATATTTTTTTTATTTATTTATGTTAATTTTTACTTTGCGGTCAGTAAACCATCTTCTCCAATTATTAATCTACGGTCAACAATCAACACCTCATTAACATATATATCATATTATAAATAACTTATAAATAATATTATATATAACATACATAAACATGATAGTTCCGGTTTTTTTTTTTTTTTTTTTTTTAAGACGAAGCATAAAAATTATTAATTTGATTACGAACAAGATGGCATTGAAGTCGAACGTTGTTCAACCACTGCACCCAGTTCCTTATCACCTTACATCCTTTTCTCCCAAATATTCTAGCGTATCTATAATTAGAACGCTAGGCTCGCTGGCTATCAATAATAATTTAAATATAAATTAAATAGTTTAAACATTAATTTTAAAGACCAAAAACTTAAAAAAGAAAAAACACTATAGCTAGAATGCAAAGGAATGATTCCCAAATGAGGATGGAATGCAAAGCTTCTAGTCTCTCAAAAATCAGTATATAATTAACCAACTAACATTTCGTCAATTCAGTTATAATTAGGACAAATAAAGACAAGATTACTAAAAATATAAATTAATCAACAGTCTAAAAAATACTCATCAGCAAGAGACATCCCAAGAAATAAAATACAGCTTTAATTTAAACGAGTTCGCTGGGAGTACCCAAACGTAGAGGGAAAAATATTTATAAAACGTACTTCGCCAAAATACTGAAAACCTTGGTAGAGTTGCCATGAAACGTCCAAATATCTATAATATTGGGGGTAATATTACACAAAATAGTATAAAACTATTAAAATTAGTCATACATTTTTTAATGTAATTTTGTATCTTTACCCACTAACCCACTCTAAAGAATTAAGCAATTAGAGATGTTAAATCCTACTTCAAACTGCCTAAATTGCGATCAAAGTTTTACTCAATGAATTAATAAAATTTTAAAATGAAGAATACACCTTAGAAGTTAAGAAATTTGTATTTTATAGATGAAATGAAATAATTTTCAAATGAAAACAATCGTAATAATTGAATAAAAAGACCAAATACGAATGAGTCGTGGCAAATAAAATAATTCATATTATAATAATGAATCAATAATTGACCGTAGATATATATAAATGAGGAAAAGATGATGGGTTGCGGTCAGTGAAGGACGAAAATAAGTTAAAAAAAACCTTAATCATTGATGCCATAATTGACTAAATTGTCTTTATATTGTATATAATTGCCCTTTTCATATAAATTATATAATTTCAATACCAAAACTATTCCACAAAAACTGTTTTTGTATTGAAATTATGTAGTTTATATGGCATGGGCAATTTTCCAGCAAAAAAGAAAATTTAATCAATGATTAAGGTTGTCTCTTGGAAAATGCCCTAAGGGCCGAAACGTTGGAGGTTTTTCTGAAATAAATAGTTCAGAGAAATAGTGGATCATTGAAGTTTGTGTTAATAATAAAATATTTATATTTTTTTATTACTTTGGATTATAAAACTTCATTTTTTTTTTATAATCTTGTTATTTTACTTAAATATTTAATTACCTACATATACGTTTTATTTCCCACTTTCTTATAATTTTCATTTTGTACATATATTTACTAACTAGATTTTCATATGTATTTTATTATTTGTTCTTTCCTTCAACTTAATTTTAATATTATTTTTCTCATACAGCCTTTATGTTCTTATAATACTTTGACTATACATGTCTTTCAACACTATGTATCTATAATGTTAGCTATTTTCTTATCTTCTAATCATTCTTTAATTCCTTTTATTTATTATCGTTGTTATCTTGTTTTTTGTTCTTGGTCCTGATGAAGGATTGAAATTCTGGCCGAAACGTTGGCAATATTTTTTTTTACTTATTAGTGTTCTTCACTGACCACATCCGAACCATCCTCTCATCAATTCATAGTATAGTTGAAAAAATAAAAATAATTAATTATGGTTTAAATTAATAAATTTTATCCAATTTTAGTCTCAAAAAAATTTATATTTCTTCATTCGGCCAATTCGGCCGTCCTCAAGGACAATCTTAATACAATTTTAAAACCACGTCAATTTTAAAAAAGTTTATGTAGACTGTTATGCCCAGGTCATTAATTTTTCAGCTCACAATAACCCTATTTTGTCAGTTCTTCATATTAAAATTAAAACTTTTAATCACAGTTAATTTTCATTGTTATAATTTATCACAAAAATATCTACTGAGTAACTATATTGTTACTGAAAGAGAACTATTTATTGTAAATATTGGTTAACAATAAATAGTTCTCGTTTTACTATTTTGATACCTCTATTGACCGCCACCCGGACTATCCTGCTATCTACTTCATACAGTCCACTATGTTTTTTTCAATATGGATAAATATTGTTATTCAATAGATATTGTTGTGATAAATTATATTAGTGAAAATTAACTTTGTTTTAATTTTTAACTTAATATGAAGAATTGACAAAATAGGGTAATTGTGAACGGAAATTAAAGACCTGGGTAGAACAGTCTGCATAAAGTTTTTAAAAAAATTGAAGTGGCCCTAAAATTGTTTTTAGATTGTCCTTGAGGATGTCCGAATTGGCCAAAACGTCGGAATTATAAAGAAATATAAATTGTTTTGAGCCTAAAATTGGATAAAATTTATTTATTTAAACGATAATAACCAGTCTAAACAAAGTTTAAAAATTATATACAATATAATTTAATATATTTGGGGGGCTCCACTAAACCTTCGAATTCCTCTCATATCCAATCTTTTCAATCCAAAATCTCTTGTTTTTTAAAAAATAAATAATTCTTATTTTCATATTTACCTTAAAATCCTTCGTAAAATCCTCAATGCTCCTTATTTTATAACTAATAAAACCATCCATAAAGACCTAAATGTTCCTTATGTAACCGATCTAGCCTTAACCCGATATTATTCCTTCCATAATAAACTCCCTAACCACCCAAACCCACTAGTTTCTAACATTGCTTCCTCTTCCATTCCTGGCAATCCTCCGAGACGCCTGAAAAGAAGATGGCCTCGTGACCTTATATTGTAAACTGTTTTTAGAGTTCTACTACTGGGTAGTTTCTCTACATCCTGTATCATATCATTATGTCATTACGATCAAATTTACTTGTTATATTTTTTATACAGTTGTAAATATCAATAAATAAATAAATATATATATTTGGGAAATAAAATTTCCGAGTATAAGAAATTGGCATTTCATATACGTAATGTTGTGTCTGAATAGAAAAGAGAATTATCATAATCAAGTGATAATATAGTCATAAAATAATTCGCAACAGGTTCCTAAGTGATAAGTCAAACACTTCTAAGAGTTGAGATAATTAAAATATTTCATAATATAGACAGTGAAATTATAATACTGTAAGTATGATAAACCGATAAAAATGTTTGGGAAAGTCAACATTTTACACTTACCCAACAAATTTTTGTAGCAATGCCGAAGTATATAGATTGACAGAGGGTGTTGATTTGGCTGTCTTCAGTCAATATTGTTTCAGAACAATAAATCTTCTTTTTTTTTACTTATTTATGTCTAATGTTCCCCTGAATTGGCCAAGATCATGGAACTGTGATGGGACAGGTTGTGCCGGTAGAACGAGTTGGGCAGGTAAGGGTGGGTTTGGGACCCCACCCCACCTGGGTAGTGGAGTAGTGTCCCGTAGCCGGCTCTACTAGTGAGTAGTTATGAGAGCAACATGCAGCATCCCACGGTGAGCATTCTATATATTATAATTATAATATATATTATTTCAGGTCTCTTGGGCTGCGGAA
>NW_027106425.1:776866-778336 GCF_000696795.3 Halyomorpha halys | reverse complement strand
TATACATACATGATGGATTAAAAAAAATTAAAAATCCGTAGAACGGGCCTCATTCAGGACCCTTTCATAAATACATATCTAACATAACTTCTCATAAATTCTTCTAAATTATAACAAAATAAAAAGTACACATTACAAACTGACTCAACAACTGACAGAAATATTTCCAAACTTATTTATTTATAGTTATTCCAAAACAGAACATGGACGATCACAGACACTACTTTAGGTGATTTCATATAACTAACATAACGGACAAACTCCACAAACTTTTAATCACTTATTTTTCGACTGCACCTTTACGATGAACAAAGGTTCAATTTAATAAAAACCTGCATAACGCACGGAGATACATGGCAACTTAAGCAGTCTGAAATCTTCGGAAAATACCAAAAAAGATCCAGTGCCCAAATGTGATTATCATATGCACCCCAATTGCATCTCTTATATAATAACAATTAATTTAATTATGTTTTATTCTAGTTCAATAATTAATTCCCACATCTGCACTGTATTTAAATTTAATTTATTTTTATTATCCATATACTTTCAATTCTTGATATCCATTGTATCAAATAATTAGTTGCCCTCTCTAACCACATGTCCTAATTGCATCATTTTAATTATTTGATTTTACTCTCTATCTGTTTTTGGTTTATTATTTTTTTTTTTTGTTTCTGTTATCTTATATTTTTAGTATATTACTACAATACATTCCAATGTTAACACCACATTACATGCATACAATATGCGATTTCGCATGGAGTATGTACACTTTTTAAATAAACTCCTCCTGCATAGAGTTACTATGCAAGAAAAAACAAAATAATGGGGGATGGGGAAGGCACAGAGGTAAGGCGCTGTGCTAGTAGCTCCACGGGCCCGGATTCGAATCCGACTATGGTAGATAATTATTTATTCTTAGTCAACCCTGTGGGTTCTAGGGTTCACCTACCTAGCCCTATAAAGTGGGTACCCTAAATTGGGGTAAATCTTGGCGGTTGAGCGTGATTTTGAAAAAATCTTAAAAAATACAACCCTTCATGGGTTGTAGTAGTACACATATTATTTTAGAATTTCACAATTCCTTGTCTACTGTCAGAAATATTCATCTACCAGGACCAAAGTCAAATTTTAAGCCATGTTTAAAAACTTTCAAACGTTACTTGCTGTGTTGGGGAGCATTGCTTTCTGCCCATCTATAATACTTTTTAAGGCAGCTTCAAATTCTTTACTGAGTGGATGGTGTCATCTGGGATGAGGTCGTTGGAAGATATTACCACCGGATATATCTTTGTATGCTCAAGTCTCTAAGGTTGCCGAATTTCTTGGCTTAAATCTTGGTATTTCCTGATCTTTTCCGATACTGCTTTATTGACATTGTCGGTTGGGTTAGCTATATCAATCATATATCCACTTCTCCCTTTTGGGTCTATTAAGACTACCATAACAATAAGATTATTATATATA
>NW_027106425.1:764639-776776 GCF_000696795.3 Halyomorpha halys | reverse complement strand
TATATATCATTGTTGTTCATGGTGAACTTCGAACGGCAGGATTGTTCGAGGCGTTGTTCTTCTCCATATCCAAAATAAGAAGAGTTTATGTAGGGGCGTTTTTACAACAATTTTTTGAGAATGGAAGGATCTTAATTTTCTCGAATATTTTAATTTCCTAAGTTATATTATAAAGTGTTTTAAATTTTTCCACTATATTATTAAATGATTTAATAGTCTCAACTCTTTTTAACTTGAGCTTTTTATTTACCTATTACGAATGTTGGCATCTGACAATAATTTTTTATTAACTTCAGAGGTATTGGTATTGGTTTTAAGCTTTAGAAATTATTGAGTAATAAGTTTTGCTACAATTTTCACAGTTTGAAGTAGGCTCCCAAAACCCAAATTTCTCAAATTTTAGAATTTTTAATAATTAAGTGGGTGTCACGACACCATTCTACCCCATCAAACATACTTACCCTTTATGTATGTTATTCCTTAAAATAAAATACTTCACTAAATTAGTACCCATAAATATAAATTTATTTAAATTATAAAAAAATAAAAAGTTTTTTTCCCTAAGATAAATAACAAAAATGAAGTTTCAAAATTAATATAAATGAATTATTATTATTTTAATATATTTGTCTCATATTTATGTTTATATTTTTATTTACGCTTATTGAGAAAGAAATTGTATGTCTCCGATATCATATTCATCTCTGTTTAACAATTTTAGAATAAGTTTAATTCATTACCACAACTTTCAATTACTCTTTTATATATTTATCAGTTAGAAATCATACCTTATAATTTTTTATCCATATTTCGGCCAGTCATATTTTTTAAAAATATTAATTTATCTTCTGTTGCTACTAAAAAAAAGGTATTGAAAATGAAATTATTTATAATTCTGGTCCATCATGAGGTTTGAAATTTTATTTATTTATAGCTAAATATTAATTATTGCATAATTATGACCAAGCTACTATTCAGTGTTTGAGAAGAACATTGAATATCTTTTAAGGTGAAATTCTCCGTCTATCTGAAGATTGTGTCTGGAGACGTCATAGTGCTTTATCTCTACTGGAGTGCATATTTCAACTCCCGTCTATTCTTGTATTCTTCACATTGTGTAAATCTCCATAATGTATTTACTTGGCATCAATAAATCAACATTAATTATCACGTAGTAATCATTTATGAATAAATAATAAATTAACATTAATAAATATATATCAAATTAACGTATGATTATTACAAATACATTAATATTAAATTAACAATAATTATTATTCATAATTTAATAGCCTATTAACGTACAATTGGTATTAATAAATTAATGTTTTTGAAGTTGGCTGAAGATGATCTGTGGCAATTTTACAATAATCGTTTAATTTGTTCCTTATTTTAGATATCAGTTAAAATATTGTAAAAATTGACATTTTCATTTTCGAAACTAATGGATAAAAATAAATATAATTTATAGTTCCATTTCCATATATTATATAGAATAATGTACCCCTTACTGATTTAAAGTTTTTTTAAAATTAAATTTAACATCACCTTTTATACTAGATCAGTTTCATGGGTTGTAAACAATAAGAACAATTTTTTTTTTAATTAAAAAATTACAAGAAAAATTTTTTAAATAATTTATGAATTTACTTTGTATCTCAATTTTGACAAATTTCCTTGAATCTCTGTTAATATTGATTTAATTTCAAATTTTCAATTCGAGAAAGTTTTTTTTATCATAACAATGGTAAAAAAATTGCTTCAAACTGTCGATTATTGGTTATATATCAATTCTTTAGATATTCAGTTGATTTGAACATTTATCGAAGTGATGGGCGGTACCACGTGCCTAGAAATTTTTAAGGATTCTAAATACTTCAAATATAAATATGGTTGTAAAATATTTCTTCATTTAGTCAGGCACTCATATTGCTGATTCGATTTTTTGAAATGATTACATTATTGCAAAGTTCAAGTGGTGGAATCCAAGAATTTTTTGTCGATCATTTAACAAATAAATGTTTTCGCTCTTATAACTTTTTTTTTACGTTTTTTCTCTAATAAATTCCTAGCCTCCAATTGTAATTCCTTCTAGACTACTATCATCAAAAAATAACTAACAAACCAATAATATGCACTCAACATATAGTCAGTTCAGGTTTAAATTGATAAATTGTGGTTTTCACATATGTACGGGGTATTCACGATCTTTAGTTGCTAGAAGCTGCTCTAACCCGCTTGAGAATAGGTCATACTCTCCTCACGCACTCTCATCTGATCAGAAAACTGCCTCCTCCAACGTGCAAATATTGTCAGTCCATTCTTAGGATTAGACATATTTTTGAAGAATGTACTCACTATTTGCCAACAATAAACAGGATAGGACTAACCCCAAATTTATCAGAAGCTCTCACAGATGAGGAAGCTAAAATTACATTAGTGTTTGAATTTTTAAAAGCACATCATGTTTTTTTTTTATTTTATTATTTTTTTAAATTTTATTATGCCATAGTCGTTGATGACCAGAGGGTTTTACGCCTTTAAGCAACAATCAACAACAACAACAACAACGATCTTTAGTTTAACATGTTAAAGCGTTTTAAATGAAAAATTGAGAAATATTTCCATCCTGAGAATGACGTCACGTAACAGACCAGCTGAGCTCGTCACCGTTTTATTAGTTGTCCTGTTGGGTTACTTGCTCGTATTTTGTGTTAGTTTTGTTTTGGATGTTTTTAAAACAAATAAAGCAATGAATGACAATAATAATAGTGTAATGACAGTTGTCAATTCGCTCATCTTGATTCTCTTCCTTACAAGTAGGAAGATCAACAAGACACTCAGTAGCCAAACTTTTACACAACTTCCACTTTTCACTCACTTTAGGCATGTTGTAATAAATTACTTTAATCAAAACTTAGTATAGAAGTTATACATTTGGAAGGGAAGGTTAAAAAGCAAGTTGGTCAGAAAATCCATTAGGAGCTCTTATGCAGTACCTTTAACATGACTTGAAATTGGGCTGCTCACAATCCTATACTTATAGCATTTAACATGGTACAACATTTTACATTTAACAAAACATCTTGAATACCCCTATAAAATATTTCGTGGCCTTCAAAACAGACAAGTTTAGGCGAAATTGATCTCGAATTATGTAATTGATGATTGTGATTTTAAATCTACAGTAAATTGTTTAAATTTTATAATTCTCTGTAATTCAGTTGTAACAATCCTGGTCGGTTTAGGATGCAGAGCAAACGTAGATAAGCCAGTATTATGTATTTCGGATAAATTATAGAAACTGTTGGTAATATTTAGGAAGTAAAATTATTTAATTTATTAAAAAAAATTCTGTACCACTACAACAGATGTCAGATGTGCAGTACTTTTTAATGAAGTACTTTTACTAGACCAAAGTTTGTGCAAGGAGGTGATTTGGTTAGAATCGCGTTTGACCGCCAGACTTTTACCCAATTAAGGGTTCCTACTTCATGAGGCTGGTGGACCCTGGAAGCTCCTGAACCCATAACGGCTACAGTGAAATAGAAAATCATCATATGCCATACTGGATTCGAACTCAGATCCTTGGAGTGAGTTGCACAATACCTTATCACTGAGCCACCCGTTCTCAAAACGTAATCCATTAACGTCCTTTTAATCAAAGTTCATTAACTACCCTATGAAAACATCGAATTAAAATATTACAAGCAATAAAAAAAAATACCTACTTATCTAAAATTCCTCGTACTACTTACATATAGTGCACTAAATAACGCTTCTAATGAAACAAAACTAATACTTATATTTGGTTTAGTATTTTTAAAACGAATAATTATTATTCAGATGAGCTTAAGCTTGAACAGTGAGATATTTAGATGCATTCTCAAAATTTACAAAATTATTCAATTCGTTAAAATAAAATTTAATAATCGTTATTTTAATTAATTATCCAAAAAAAAAGATTCTTAGAGTATGACCTCCACTGACAAATATCCAGGAGTAAGTCGATAGTCAAGATAGATTGTTAATTAGTTCTATTATTTGTCAACTATTAATCCTTTGTATGAGCTGTTTACTTTGTTATCATTAACTTTGTATATTTAATTTATTTATATACATATTTAATCATTGTTATTTTCCACATAAATAAGAGAATAAAATGGGTCGGTGACATTATGTTGTATCACTTTTCTGACTGATAAGATTATTAGACAAATCAGATGAGAAGGCTTTTTTTTTTTTTTTTTTTTATTTTATCTAACTTGAACAATCATATCGTTTAACTTTCAATTTGGACTGCTAACTTATGGAGGAAAAATAATTGTTAGACTTAATAAAAATTTACTCTCTGTTAATATTTATGAACCTTATTTTACGATATTTTGTAAAAAACATTGTCATTGATTATTATAACAAGAATAAATACTAATAAAAAATACCACACTAATGTTGCGACCTAAATGTTTACCCCGGAATTCAAATAGCACGGATAAGATGAAAACGTTCACTATATTAATTTAATACTAAAAATCATATTTTTTAAAATTTATTATAGAAATAAAAATAAACTTTATTAGTTAATAATTTCTAAAAAATTAATAAAACCCCATCATAATTGTATTTCTAGCAAAAATGTCTACGTGGATCGTGTAAATATATCTTCAGATGTATTTTTATATTTAATCTTTCTGCATTAAACTTCAATATTGTACCATAACTTATTTTAATATTTTGTAATTTATTAATAACTAGATATTAGCACCATTATTGCTTTTTATTAAATTTTAATAAAAACTAATAATGTTTTAGCAATTATAAGTGTGCTAATAATACTAAAAAAATAAAATATGAAAACAAATTTTATTATAGAAAATAACATTTTTTTTTTTTTTTTTTTATCAAATTCATTGAAATCTATTTCAAATAAAATTACACAAGCTCATTGAAAAAATAGTATAACAATCTGAGGTAAATAAAAATAAAATTTTATGTTTAAGTCCCACTTTATTTTTATATAGTAATAAAAACAAAATATGAACTTCTTTGTTTAAAATAACATTTACTTTATTTATTACTTATAACTGTCATTTTACATTACCCTTAGCAGTTAGTTATTGGAATTGAAAATAATAGTTATAATAAAATAATAGAAGTCGATGATCTACAGTTATGCAAATGATATAATCGCCGAATAATATTGAATAAATAACGCTTGTGAATACAATTTTTAATAGCTAGTTATTAGTTGTATTCTGTTTCACTTAATGACGTTAGTAATAAATAAATAACTTTTCTAGAAAAATGTCTTTAGTTTAAAATGAAGTTAGAACTACCACAAATATGCAATTGCCGTTCCTTGTTTTTTAATATTATCATTTAAAAATTAAAATAATAAAATAACAATAATTTATTATTACGTTTTTTTAGAAAATTCTTTGTATTAAAAAACATTTTGTTCCGTAAATGTAACTGTTTTCGATTATAATAAGATAAGCTATTTGAATTTTCCTTGAATTGATACCAGACAAGGTACTGAGGTTCTCAGAATCATGTAATAAATAATACATGTGTTGTCATTGACTGATAAGTGTTAATAACATCCTGGATTATTTGTTGGGTGTGTTATGTGTAAATATACGTATACCTACCATTATAAATTTATTAATGTCAACTAAGAAAAAAAACAAACCTACAGGTAAGTAAGTAAAAATAAAAAGTAATAATAATATAATATTTATTTATTGATAGGTATTACAATCTGCCACAACCTCGGGCAATAAGTAATAGTGATAAATGATCACATTTATACCAAAATTATAAAATAAATAAAAACAATAATAATAACAGGATATATGTAATAATAAAATAATAATTCTAAATGTATTGAAACCGAAAAATAAATAAAATGAACATAATCAAACTACATGAAGTAATAAGGAGAAAACAAAATATGTAAAACTTTGAACTAATATAACAATAAAATAAAACGTATTAACTATAAATAAATCCCTGAGCCCACTTTATCTCCCACACATAAAGCGTTGAGCAGGGCTCTGCGAGATCCCAGCTCAGCCCTCTCTCAGCATCACTGGTAATAAGCCAATGTAGGTTGAATAAGTGCGCTATTATCGTAAACAATAAATAAATAAAAAGTATATTGTCATATTTTCTATCAAGATATTTTATAAGGTTGTTGATGATTCGGGAAAAAATAAATTTATATTAATTTTTGAAAACTACTTAATTGAAATTTTTACTTATTAGTGATGAAATAGATACGTTTTATGATCTTTAGTATTTTTAATTTAATTTTATAATTTTTGGCTGGTCGACTTTTGGGCAATTATTTAATAGAATACATAAAAAAAAAAAAAAAAAAAAAAAAATACACCTAGAGGTATGCAAGAATAAAACGTATACTGTAATTTTTTCTATCAATCTATCAAAATATTTTATAAGTTGACGATTCGGGAAAAAAATAAATTAAAAGTAATTTTTGAAAGCTATTGCCTAATTAAAAATTGTAATTAGTGATGAAATAAAACGTATTCTCACAGCATTTACAATTTAATTATACAATTTTTGGCTAGTTGGACTTTTGGGTTAAAATTAAATAGGAAAATTTGAATAGTAAAAAGTCTCAAATTAAGTAAAACATTATTATTTTTTAAATATGTTATTTAATTATTTTGTTTTATAAAAAAAAATTAATTGGCTGTTGGCTCAACTAACCCTAACAAAACTATTCCATCTATAATTCATCTTAGTTTTTTCTTTGTTTTGTTTTTTATCGATTTGTTGTTAGCTTTTCGTAAGCAAAATATATAAATTAACCAAAGAAAAATATAACCAAATTTATTAATGATACTACAATTGGTGTATGAAATAATAATATGACAAATTTATCCAGAAAAATGATAAAAAATGAAGATTGCTACGGTTCTCAGATATGGAAGTAATATAGCAAACATTGGAAGTAAATTGGAAGATATAAAGAATTCTGTGAGATCTTAATTACATAAACAGTGTTTAAAAGTGCATAAATATATATTAATGACTGAGGAAAAATAAACGTAGGTTTGGATACTGTTTCAAAAGTAGGGACTGGATCAGAGATGGTACAAAGGAGGACTTGGGACTTGGGGAGGGGGGGAATAGAATTTAGAGAGTGGGAAATTTCGAGCGAAATTGTATTTTTAGGTTAAACAAAAAATATTTGTTAATTATTTTTTTTATTGTTTAGACCTTAATTCAATCAGTAAAATGAGGTAATAATATTTATTTATAAATACATTGCCTAAAATACTGTTATAAAACTGTCTACTTTTATTGAAAAGGGGAAAGTGGTAATAGAAAAGGGTGCAAAATTAATCTTCCTCCTTTCGAAAATCTTAGGCCGAGTATACACCGCTGCTCAAAAATCTCTAAAATGATGAACAAACTGAAGGAACATGTGATTTTTAAATTAGCATGTACAAAAAGTAGTTCGAATCAATAGTGAATGAATATCAAAAAATCAACTAGTAGTATAAACGTGGAGTTAACGCAAGAAGGGTTTCGTGACGCAATAGGGAATATATTAAGGCTGACCTTGAAGCCTGACGGTTATCAAAGGATACGCATATGCAGGCAGATATTCTTTGTCGTATCGGCATCAAATCTATGCGTTTCAATCAGCCCTTTTAAAAAAAATATTAATCTGAATAAAACCGGCAAACATTAAAAACTCTGTCCTTTATGAATACATAAATCCCTGAAATATAAAAAAAAGAAAATTAATATGCATATTTGAGAATTTCTGTTATGTTTACTTATTCATTATTCATCGGTCAGCCCAACATCTTCAGCAAACGCAACCTCAAGAGCCTGATTTACAACATTACAATGGGGCACCCTAATCCCCAAGATGACCTCAAGTGGTCGTTGGTGACACTGTCATTCATGAGAATTTTTCGAATCGACCTTTTTGGGAGAAGAAAGATTTAAAAAATCAATAATATATTCTTTTTATATGTTGATTATTTTATTAAAATTAGTCAGTACGAAACTTCAACGTCTTGATTTCCTTTTTAGGCGTTTTGAGAGTTTATATTTTATATGAAACGGAACCTAACAGATTATAGGCAATATACATAAGTAGATATATATGTGTATACTTATGTATAATCTCTGTACTTATGTAAACTGATTTTAGTCGAATTCAACTCATGTTCTTGACAACGACATGCATGCACACATAAAACTATAATTTATGCACAGGTCTATGATAAAAGTCTTGTATCTAATGCGTGCTCGATTTCTAAAGATTTTTTTTCATTCTAATTGATTTTTTAACGAATTAGTTTGCTAAAAATTTCCCTATGACTCCCTACTGTATTCATGTATACATATATAGATCAATGTATAACAATTTCTCACTTCCATAAATTCATATTTAATGTTTTGTGTATTTCATATCCCATAATATTATATATAAATATGTTAGAATGAAGACAAAAGAACACAATAAATAGCTTTTTAAATAAACAAAACATTATTTTGAACTAAATACTGATTTGAAGACCTGAAACTCAGGTCGAAACGTCGGCATAAAATAAATAAATATGGTTTTGTTTATTTATGTTGTTCTTTGCTGAACACACTCCCCGACAAACCTCTCCAATCATTAAATACTGATTTGTTTCAAAATTGAAGCTTGACATATCTAAAATCTCATTTTCAGACATATTGACGTACATTTTTTTTTTTTACATGAAAGTTTAAACTTTCAATGAATCAATTTCAAATAAACTCATTCGTTCTAATGTAATAAATTTGAACTCGTTACAATCAATTTAAAAATAAAACTATTCGTTAAAAATAAAATTTAACCAAAAAAATATTGTTTTCCTACTCTATATATATTCATAACTTGTGATCAATGCATTTCTTTTTTATTTGATTTCAATATATTAATGATTAAGCAATGGACATAATATGTTTTTTTTTCGTAATGTTCTTCTAAAAAAAAAAAAATTATCGGATTAAGATTTCGAATATCCATTATGAAAGATTGCGAAAACAATATTTTATGATGCCTTCTTGAATATCCAGAAAGAATTTCTGAAAAGGAGGGGTGGCGCCCGGGTTCTGAGCAAGGGGAGGAAGTCGTAAGAGGGGAGATCAGGAGCAAGGGGTTGAAAAAAACTACCCTCTTAATACAAATCCTTCTCTACTGAGGAAAAAAATATTGAATTTTTTAAGAGCTTTCATGACAGAATTTCATTATTATGACTATTTAGAAATGTAATAATCTATTATAATTTTTTTTTTACAAAGGTGAAACCAATAATTGGTTTGTTATTGTTAGTTGGTCCAAGGTAATTAAACGTCGAAAAATATAACAAAACCTGTCAGTAAATCACAAAATTTGGGTACCCACATTAAAGGAAACCCCTAGTTTCATATAAATTTCTCCTCATCTTCAATCCATTGTTTTTAACTGATTATATTATTACTTGACGTTTAAATTATTCATTAGTAAAAGTTGATCTTTCAATTTTATTATTTAGCTATAAAAAACATCTGCTGTGTTCCGCTGGTATAATAAAAACCATAAAGTTAAAAACAAATATTAGTTATATGTATTTCTCACATGGTTTTCAATTATAAATTAAGTTTATCTTATTACCGTCTATGACTTTATTTGTAAGTTTTTAAGATAGTCATCTTTCCAACGGTATTATATGTCTATACTTTTTTTTCCCTTTAAATAATCTTTTATAGTTTATTTTTATTCATGAGATATAGTTAATTAATTCTAATTAAAAAAAATAAAGGTAGGTAATCGAAGCCATTTTTGATATAAATCTTGTCAGGTCATTTCAATGAGATAAGAAGCTGTTGTAAAATTATATTTAATTGTGCATTGGTATAATGGCTTTAATAAAAATATTTTTTGCTGTTTTCTAAAAAAAAATTCTAAAATCAATGATATAAAGTGAAACTTTCGCTTTTAGTGGAAAGTTTGTAAAATCCCAGACACATATTTACCTAAACTGTGTAAGTTTAGTTCAACTTTTCAGGCAATTCTGCGGGACTTACAGACTCAGAGGGACTTAAAATGTTTATTTCCGTTGAAAATTAAGATTCTATATTTATCACGGGTGCAATGTTTCCCCTTACAGTATATATCATATCTCTTTTAACATAAATAAAATTGTTTTATTATTTATCCTGTAGAGAACAGCTTTTTCTTTTAATTTTTTTTAATTTCAAAGAATCATTATCTAAAAGTAGATTTTCCTCAAATGGTTTTGAGAAAGGAAACACGTATTTTCCGACTTATTTATGCATAATTAAGCAGGAAAACATGCTTTGGCATAAAGATGCTGCGTATTTCCAAACATTAATTAATGCATTATGATTTGTTTTAATAATTAACACGTTATCTTATATTTCGAGGAAATATTACCTTAATTTCCTGCTCAATAATTTAGCGTGGTCGTTGACTAATAATAGAAGTTTACCAGAGATGATGACTGATAGATAATTAGATTGAAACACAAGATTCATTTTTTTTACTTGTTTTTGTTGGCCAAAGAACGCCATCAAAGTTTTGTGCAGCCCCAGAGTGCTGAGAAAGTCACGATTCCTTTCCCGGAGCTGACGCGAAATGTTGACTGAACGAGTGATAATAAAAATAGCAAATGAAAACAATAAAAATAATCAAACTGCGATTAAGGATTATTTTAAAAATAAAAATAGAAGAGAAAATGAAATAATACATGAAGCTCATCAGAATTATTGAAGTAACAAGGGAGATAAACAATTAAAATACTTCAAAATAAGTTACATAGAATTATCTGAAGAAATAATCAAAACATTAAGTATATATGATCACCACAATATTAAATTAGAGATAAACATGAAAAACAAACTGAATTCACATCTAACCAACATGAAGGATAAAATAGGAAAATTGGTTGAAAAAAAAGTGTCATATGCAAAACAAACAAAAAAATCAAAACACAATTTTGATTTTAAAAATGCTAGGATGCTTAAAAAAATAACAAAAATACAGAAAGTTAAAGGTAGCTAATTATATAGCAAAAATGCAATTAAATACAAAATTGATAAAAAAAGTCTACAATTTATAACAGTCCTACAAAAATGAAATAAAAATCAATAATTAATTATGTTAAAAAAAAAAACGGAAATATCCATAAGTAGGCCATACTAAAACAACAGTAGTACAGAGGAGAAATTAAAGAAATTAATTTAGGGTCATAAGTCCAGTGTTATAGTGAAAATGAAATAAATGTAAACTACCATTACAAATTAACTAAAGTATTACAAAGTTATATGGATAATAACTATGTAACTATCATTAAGGTAAATATTTTTTTTTATTTATTTATTGATATTTACAACTGTATAAAAAATACAACAAGCAAATTTGATCATAATGACATAATGATATGATACAGGATGTAGAGAAACTACCCAGTAGTAGAACACTAAAAACAGTTTACAATATAAGGTCACGAGGCCATCTTCTTTTCAGGCGCCTCGGAGGATTGCCAGGAATGGAAGAGGAAGCAAGGTTAGAAACTAGTGGGTTTGGGTGGTTAGGGAGTTTATTATGGAAGGAATAATATCGGGTTCGGGCTAGATCGGTTACATAAGGAACATTTAGGTCTTTATGGATGGTTTTATTAGTAACAAAATAAGGAGCATTGAGGATTTTACGAAGGATTTTAAGGTAAATATGAAAATAAGAATTATTTATTTTTTTAAAAAAAGAGATATACAATGTATATTCCATTGAATGGTGAAATTTCAGACGGATCGTCTTGAAGAGAAGGAAAGAGGCCCGAAACGTTGATGAAAGAATAATAAGTGTATAATTTGAAAATATTAGAAGGATATTTCACAAAAAATATGATATAATAAGGAGGGAGCAACTCAATAAAATTGTATTGAGTTATTAATACACAGCAAGCTGATCAGTCAGACAATAGACAATATTAAAAGAGATGAGAGAGAATTAGTTCAGTCTAACCGAATAGATTTGTTTCTCATTTTTCGACTCGGTTAGTAGATCCCAGCCAAGGTCTAATACCAATGATGTAGGATTCTATTTATAAAATAAA
>NW_027106425.1:729942-764589 GCF_000696795.3 Halyomorpha halys | reverse complement strand
AAATAAAATAAAAACCTTCCATGGAAAATAAAGAATAACCTTCGAATTGAAAAATATTGTAATAACTTATTTTTTTTTACTCAAGAATACCATTAAAGTTCTGTACAAATCCAGATGACTGGGAAAGTCAAGATTCCTTTCTAGGCGCGGCGGTGAAATATAAATTGACTGTACGTATAGTACAAGAGCCAGGAAGAAAAAAAGGCAGTTATCTCACCCCAATTTTTGATTACTTTAATGAAAACTAGGTATAATTACTAATCAAATTGATGAGTCTGCCAAGTATATGGAGGGGGAATAAAAAATGGCGGGTGTTTCAAAACCTTAAAAGAAACATTAATTTTTCATTCAGAGCTCTATATCCTAAAAACTACCAACAACACCAGAAAATCTAAAAGAACATTATTTTTTGATGAGTAAATTTTCTAAAAAATTAGCCCTAAAAGAGCTATTTACGTCTAGTAGTTCTGGAGATACAGCTTTTTAAAAAGCAAAATTTCTTAAAAATCTACTGAAAGGTTAGTTAATTTATTTTGAGAAATCTATATCTCAGGAACTATGTGACGTACAGATGTCTATTAGCACTCAAATTAAAACTAGTTTAATGGGCTATGAAGAAGTTTATTACCTTTACCTTCGTAGGAATAGCAGTTTTCATGATATTTGCTAAAATAAATTGATTTATAGTTGTTCGGACAATAATTTAATTTATGAAAAACTTCATTTCAGAAACCATTGGACGTATAGATGTTTGCCAGCACTCAAATTAAAGCTAGTTAAATTTACTACAAAATAGTTAATTATATTTGTCTTTTTAGGAATAGTAGTTTTTATGATATTTGACAAAATAAACTCACAAAATGTTAATTTATAGTTGTTCGTATAAAATGTTGGATTTTTAAAAAAATATATCTCTAGATCCATAAGACGCACATATGTCTGCTAACACTCAAAATAAAGGTAATTTAACTTACTATAAAGTAGTTTATGACACTCATCTTCGTAGGGGTAGTAGTTTTTATGATATTCACATATGAAAATAAATTTGCCCAAACAACTATAAATCAATATATTTTAGCGAATTTCATGTAGACTATTACTCCTACAAAGATAAACATCATAAACTACTATATAGCTCATTAAACTAGCTTTAATTCGAGTGCTAATAGACATCTCTACGTCAAATGGTTTTTGAGATATAAATTTTTCAAAATAAATTCACTAACTACTGATCTTTCAGTACGTCCCATACAACATTTTTATGAAATGTTGCTTTTTAAACAGATATATTTCGAAAATTATTTAACTAAACAACTCTATTAGGGCTCATATTTTAGCAAATTCACTCTTCTTTAAATGACGTTTTCTTAGGTATTCTTGTGTTGTTCCTACTTTTTAAGATATAGAGCTCCGAATGAAAAATTAATGTTTTTTTAGGGTTTTGAAACAGCCGCCATTTTTTAGTCCCCCTACCTATACTTGGCAGCCTCATCAATTTTGACTAGTAATTATACATAGCTTTCACTAAAGTAATCAAAAATTGGGGTGAGATAACTGCCTTTTTTCTCCTCTTGGGCTCTTGTACTAGTATGAGAATCGAACTCGCAGCGTTTAGAACCCCCTAGGACCCTTGACACCACGTCCTCTGAAAGCATTATTTAGTCACTGACTTATATATAAAAACTTTTCGCTATCATTCGGAATTTGTTGAAGTATTCTTGCTATAATGAATCGGTTGGGTCATGTGGAAAACATGAAAAAAAATTGGAGATAAGAACTGCCAGTCTTCGAGAGGCTTACTCATCGTGCTTCAACAAATATCACGTAGGAGAAATTATAGCCAATGGATAAGTCGGAATGTTCTCAACAATGATTTGTTCTTCCTTAATTGTTTTAAAGACATGACGAACAAGATTTAGTTTTAAATACGAGTAGATGTGCCTATAACACGAGTTTTTTTTTTTTTATTTGATAACAGAAAACAGAACTATAATAATACAAAAAATCGTTCATATAATATTATTTACAATTCCTAAAAAAATATCGCTAAATGAATATTATATTCACTAAGAAACATAAAGCGAAGTATAATATAATAAATACAAACAGTATTTACGAACCCGTCGACTCAATGTATAAAAAGGTTCATAATGTTGCATGAGTTAAAATTTATATGAATCATACAAAACAATTAGGTTTGACAATAGAAAGGATTATCGATTTATTAGATCAATGCAATACTTCCTATGGGGCTCATCAGAACATTGATACTGTATTATACCTATTATATAATATTATTTCTTAGATATCTTAAGCCGTTATGTTTCCAAGTTTTATGCGTTAACTATCTTTACTTTTTGGTCTCTTTGGGTTTTTTTATGTATTTTCAATATGCTCAGCATTAAATTATTCTATTTACTAATTACAGTCAGAACTATATTTATATTTTAATTTGAATTAAAGAACCACTAAAGGAATTTTTCCCAATATATTAGATATAATTTCTATTTTATTGTTTTATTGAATTAAATTAGGTTTGACAACAGAACAGATTATCGATTTATTAGATCAATGCAATAATACCTATGGGGCTCATCAGAATATTCAAGTGCTTAGAACAATTTTTTTTTTTAATACTAAAATCTAACTTTATTTTATTTTATTTTTTTAATTTATTTAATGTGATTTACAACTGTACAAATAATAAATACAATAAGTAAATATGTTGTATGTTTCATATACACTTAAAAGCTTGGGAAGGAACCACCCATTGGTGGTACTTCAAACATTAATTTAAATTAGAAGGTCCCATAGCCATCTTATTTTCAGATGCGTCGGAGGATTATCAGGGATTGTTAAGGATGAAAGATTAAGAATTAATGGGTTAGGATGTTTAAGGAGTTAGGAATGAAAAGAAGCATATCTGTTTTGGGGCAATCTGCAACGAATGGGATGTTAAGGTCTTTGTGAATGAGTTTATTTGTACCGTAATAAGGAGCATCAAGGATTTTACGTAGGAATTTGGATTGCAAGGATTGGATGCGGGAGGAATTTGATGGTTTGGTGGAGTCCCAGTGCTCAATTCCATATATCCAAATTGGTTTGATTGTGGTAGTGTATACTAATTTTTTGTAGTGAATGGGAAGTTTAGAGCGATTGTCAAGTAAGTGTTGTAGCAATCTGAATCTACGAGCAGTTTCTTGTCGTTTCAGTCTTGGGTGTGGATTCCATGTAAGTCTCTTAAATCTAACTTAAAAGTGTAATCATTAGCTTTTAAAAATTATTTTTATAATACCGTACTCATGTTTATCATTATTTTATTTAATGTTTTTTTTTTTAATTATCTATCGGTATATAATATAATAAGTCATTCTAGAACAACAAAAATTGCGCGCATCACTCAGCTCTCACTCGCCAACGGCAACTTCTTTATTATGCACAACTATTACTATGTTATCATGTTTCCATGGTTGCTATGACAATAGTCAAAACTATATCAAACGTGAAAACTGAAAAATATTTATTTTTTATTTTAGTTAATTAACGAATTCTTTCATAGTTTCATTGCGAAATACGAGATGGTTAATTATATTCAGAAAAACAAAATTAAATGTACCTTAGAGGAAAGGATTTTCGAAAATTATGAATCGAAGCCCTGTGAGACTAATATCACTTATGATAATAATTAATTGTTAAGCAGTATAAATTAATATGGTGAGTTTAATTAAAATCGTTAGAGCTGTATTGTAGAGAACATGGGCGTACCTAGGGAGGGGCAGATATGGCATCTGTCCCCCCCCCTAGAAGTGAAAAAAAATTATTTTATTTGCTAATTAAGTACTGCTATAATTACATATAATTTTCTTAATAATTTGGTTTATTATCAATTCCCGTATTAAAACATCACAACCTGAACAACCTTGACTCCTCCCCTAGATTTGATCTAGTGTACGCCCTTACCGTAAAGAATAGTAAAATCGATTATATAAAGTGGCACTTCCGGTTAAGGAAAAATTTGTTGTAACATCTCAGCCACATGCGTTCCTTAAATAAGTGATTTCAGTTTTGTACCACTTTTCATATTTGAACTAGGATGTAGCGCTGTTTTTGGTCCAAGGTACCTGAAACAAATAATATGATGACAATACTTGGTGATACTCATACCTCTACCGCTAATCATCGAAAATCGCAGTGAACAATCCATCATAACCCGACTCAGGATCGGACATAATTAATACACAAGCACCTTCTTGAAAGAAATCCTTCACCGACATGTTATAGCTGTAAATGTACCCTGACGATGGAGCATATCCTGGAACACTTTTCGCGGCTGGAATCATCAAGAACGTCTTTTGGCCTGCGGGGACAACGTCAAGACTTATTGCCAGAAAATTGGAATAATTTGTTTAAGTTCCTAAAGGAGAACAACCTGTACCAAGAAATGTAACCACAAAATCCAGAATACGGTGCCTCTGACCATGTAGTTGTATACGGCACCTAGAAATTAAGCAAATAAATAAATAGGATGTAGGTTGACACATTCTCACACACCTTTTTACCAGAGATAGTTATCTAGGCTTGGGTGACCTTAAGACGTGTATTTCCGTAGAAAACTATTATTCGAATTTTTACAATACATTCTCTTACTATGTGTTCCATACATTGATTAGTAAGGGCTAAGCGGCAACTTTAACTAGCTCGTGACTGCAGCGGCGCCGGTTCGAATCCAGTCTGGGTGAGTGGTTGACTTTTATTTCTGTGGTGGTCGCACTAAATGAAAACTTGACCCTGTCGATAACTCCTCCGTATGTCAGAAATTACCAGAAAGGTGACAACAAAAAAAAATTTAGTTAAAGTAAAAAATAAAATAAAATATAGAATACTAATAAAATAGAAATAAACCAAAAAAAACTTAATTACATCAATACATGAATTAAATTAAACTATATTTAGTGACAATAAAAGGTTCATTATGTATTAATATTAATTAAAAATGAATGTAACTTAAACATTATTTAGTTTTATAAAGGCCCATACTAAAATTTCTTTATATTTAATCATATGAAAATAATTAGTATGGAATATATAATAAGCTGTTTATTTTTTCTTTGTTTGAATTTTTTTGTAAATCCCTGTATTTTATCTCTAACAATTAGTACATATTTCATAATCATCATTAAAAAATGTTTGTGTGTAATAAGACGTGTGTTATCAGTTGAGTGTGAGTCCTTCAAGTGGATTTCATCTTTGACTAATCAATGCACGGCGGATAGCAGGACATGTAAACAACCACAACAGAACCGCAACTTTAACCTAGAGTGATATCGATATTCTTGCGGGGTAGAGAGAGGACAAGGGGTCTATAGGGCGTTTGTCGACCCCAGATGGTACCCGTGAGGTCCTATTATCCTAACCAATGCGGGAGTGTCAAGATCCATTTCTTTGGACAAATACCAAATAAATATACACTTAGCCAGGTTGGAATCCAACCCACACCGCTTTTGAAACTGTGTTCTGAGATTCTCGCCCTACCTAGAGTGCCTAGAGATGTTCATATAAAACATATTTAAAAATCTTGAACAATACGCAATAAGATTAAATGTATAAAGCGTAATGTATTTTTTTTTTCAAGAATATTATTCATAATAAAACAACTATTGGAGAAAAAAAATGTAGGGTGTCCTAATAAACATCTTCATTCACTGATTTCTACTTTTTTTTTTTTTATTTTCATTTCATTCAGTGGTCTATCTTTTGAGGGTATTCTTAATTTTATCTAGATATCCAACGGATCTAATTATGAAATTTTCAAATATGGGATAATTGTATTAAAGATTCTGATTGAAGACGATTTTTTTTAGATTTTTACGATTTGCCATCGACGTAAAATCAACAGAACCTAAAGAAGAAAATTGTTTAAGAATTGCATTTCCCGTAAGAATCCGTTATTACGATCGAGATATCTATTGAGTTATCACAACACATATTTTCTTTTAAGGCACTAAACTCTAAAACAGCTTGTACAACGGCATTTTCCTCGGCTTGGCCTAGAAAGCTTTAATTATGATAACGGATTCTTATGGAAACTTTAATCCTGAAACGATTTTGTGTAATCGATTTTTTTTTTATCTTTCGCTGGTAAGAATTCGAATATTGCCTAAGATATATTTTTCTATACTAAGCGAACTTAACGGAGTGAAGCAAGATGAATTATAAAATATTGAAAATTAACTGGTTACAGTTATTGCATGGCTCCTAACATGAGATAGAGTTTTACTATTGAGTTGAAATTTGATCTTTTCTTGATTTCACCTCGATCGCCGCCTTACCTGGAACCACCCTATAAACATCAAGCCAACGCAAGGTTAGCAATGCTATATCCCATCATAAAAAGAAAATCCAAATTAAAATCAGAAAATTACAGCACTTACTAGACAAACGGTCTAAACTTCCAACACATTACAAAAGACTGATCTACATGACTGTAATAAGGCCAATCTGGACATATGGAGTTGAGCTTTGGGGCTCCACTAAACCTTCGAATTCCTCTCGTATTCAATCCTTACAATCCAAAATCCTTCGTAAAATCCTCAATGCTCCTTACTTTGTCACAAATAAAATCATACATAAAGACCTTAATGTTCCCTATGTAACCGATCTAGCCCGAACCAGATATCACTCCTTCCATTATAAACTCTCAAACCCCCTAATTTCTAATCTTACATTCCTGACAATCCTCCGAGGCGCCTGAAAAGAAGATGGCCACGAGACCAGCTAATATAAAATGTCATTAGAGTGCTACCAATGGGTAGTTTCTCTATACGCCTGTAACACTCCAATTTAACTTAGATCAGATTTACTAAATGTATCATAATGACAAGTTGTAAATAGCAATAAATAAATATTAAAAAAAAAAAAAATCAGAAACGGCTATTCTAATTTTTAAAACAATACTCAGACCACTGATATTTATATTTCAGTCATACTTATAGAAAAAAAATTGATTTTAATTATATTATTTCAATTTCTTGAGACAAGCTAATTATTTATTAAATAAATCAAGAATTTGTATCATTTTTTGTTTCAACACTTATTTATTTCATCAGTCCAACGTTTCGGCCATTTTAGCCATCCTCAAGGACATCTTCAATTATAAATTCTTCCTCACATTAATTTAGAGTTACTTTTGCAGGCTATTCTACCCAGGTCATTCATTAATTATAAGTTAAAAACCTATTTTTTTATTTAAAATCATAAATATCTAATTTTTCTTATTTTAAATTTATCCACCAAAATCCTTTGGCCTGCAAAAGAAATTATAAATTTAATGTGAGAAAGAATTTATAATTGAAGATGTCCTTGAGGATGGCTAAAATGGCCGAAACGTTGGACTGATGAAATAAATAAGTGTTGAGACAAAAAAAGGATACAAATTTTTTATTTAAAATTTATTTTAAATATGAATTTTAATTAAAAAAAACTCTAAATTACTACGTAAAGTACTTTTCTGGAAACGGTTGCAATTGGAGTTAGTCGATCTATCGAACTAAACGGTTCATTTGGAAAATTAGTGGCACCAGCTTTTCTTTTTCCTTGTAAATTAGGTATGAATGCGTACATCGATCTTTATTGCTTAATGTCCGCGGGTATAGTAGGGCGTAATTTATTTCAATAAAAATAGTTATGCAACAAAAGAAGAAAAAAAAAATTTTTTTAATCATTATAGGTTTATTCATAATGATGAAAACAAAACTATTTTGGGTAGGATTATAGGTTATTGGATATGTCAACAGATTGACCAACTTGGGTACTTCCCCGGCGGGCACGTAGGATGTTAATTGGGACGAGGTGTTGCTAATGCTTCATCCGCCGGCTGAGGGCCAGGACAGGCCACAAATGGTCTAAGTCGAGTGCAATTAGCTCCGGGGTCGGGAGGGGTTGGTCCTAAGGGCACCCAGTCACCAGGTTTTTGGGCTAGGTCAGTCCTCTCTCTCCGACTCTATCGCTCCACAATTCCAAAAATCTGTGCCACCAAAATGTATTTTTGGAATTTTCGCTCTCATTTATTGGAATGAACCGTACCAACAGTCAGTATCATATTAGTAGAAATATTTCGATTGGCTTGGCAAATATTTAATCTACCGAATACCTTTTTATTTTTGATTTATTAAATGATATATGCAACAGTATTTACACAAAAATACATCCAGTAAATGTAAGATCATAATAGAGTGATACAGGCACGTGGAGAAACAATCCATTGGTAGCACTCTAATAATATTTCTACATTAGAAGGTCTTAAGGACATCTTCTTTTCAGGCCAATCGGATCATTGTCAGGAATGGCAGAGAAAGCAAGGTTAGAAACTAATTGGTTTGAGTGGTGAGGAAGTTTATAATGGAAAGATTGATATCTGGTTCGGGCTAGGTCGGTTACTTATAGAACATTAAGGTCTTTATAGATGATTTTATTTGTGACAAAGTAAGAAGCATTGAGGATTTTGGACTCTAAGGCTCACCTCCGAATCTACTGAATATGATTTGAAAAACTCATATTGTATTTTTGTTTTCTAAATACGAAATGATCCGTTGTATTTCAATATATATAAATATTTCAGGAAATTTTTAAATTATTTTACTTCTAATTATACATAATTAGTAAAGAAGTTTTATAAGGACCTCATCATGCAGATATATACTAATAAAACAGTATTAAATAAAATCCTAAATAAGAAAAGTATCGCAGTGTTGAGCATATACATACCCGGCCACCTAAATCATAATGCTTTGTATGTTTTTTCTATTGACAAAATAAGAACTAATTATTAAAATGCTAAATAAAAAGTGTATACAATTTACTTTACGATTTCAGTCAATAGCTATTGCTTTTATAAAAACAAAAACAAAAAAAATTGAAAGAGAATTAATAATACGACATATTAAAAGGTTGAGTTTCTAAATTCCACCTCAACTGTTAATGGTTAATTTCATTTTTTCTATTTTCCTCTAAAATTGTATTTTTATGTAATTCTACAATATAGTTTAAATTAAAAAAATATTACAGTTTCATTTTATTAATCTAAAAAATAAGGAAGTCTTAAATTTGTGTATCTCCGTAACAAACAGTTTATAAATATTTTTTTAAAAAATGAATATTTATTAAAAAAAATTTAGTTAAATAAATAATTTATTCAGCTATTCAAAAACTTGTTAAAATGTATTAAAGGTTTGTTTTGAATTAGGGATTAAGTAATTTTTCTAGAACTTATTTTTTTATTAATACTGGTTTTTCTTCTATGAATAAGTATCGTCAAAAGCCTGAATGTCGAATTTATTTAAGATTATTCAAGCATATTCAATTTTTACTAGCAGGTTTTAACAGTTTTATTATTTTTTTTTTTTTTTATAAAACATTATTTCTATTTCTTTATCGTTTGTTGCTGCATGAGTTTCTTGCCCATCTTTTTCCCTTCTGTATAATCAATTTTATTTATACTTTTTTAGTTTAAGAATGAATTTATACAGATTATATCAATAATATAAGAACTAAATAAACCACAAATATTTACTTTAATAAAATAGTAAGGTTAAGAGAATTAACGGGAAAGTTATTCAAGAATAACATACCTAGGTGTTTATACATACATATGTATATACAACGGATATTAACAATTTTTATTAGTTAATGAAGAATTATTAAACATAAAAAAAAATCGATAACTAAATACTTTAGTGACTATAAAATCCAAAACCGTTTGTTATTATAAATAAAAATTTTCTTTTATTTTTTTTAAACCATGTTTCGGATAATCCATCCGTTTTTATGATCTATTTTCTACAAATTTAACAATTTAACAATGAATATGATTGAACAATTATTATTAAGTAGAAATAAATTGGAAAAAATTATTTATATTACCTCATCCGACAATATTTTATTATATTTATTAATTTGGTTAGTTCCTGGCGTATTTTATATCAATATAACTTAATATTACAAAACATCCTTTATAATCCGTGCTACCTCGTACTGTAATTCTCTAGTCATTTACAGGATGTGAGTACACCTCATTAACCGAATGTAAACATAAACTATTTCTCCTACTCCTCAACTATCAATTTTCCTCAAATCTGTATCAATAAAATAGGATGAATTTTTTTTCTTTGATATTTATTTATAAATTTGCTTCAATATTTTTCAATACCGAATTGCCAACTATTTTCATTGTTTACTATATATTTTGATTATTTATAAATATCACGTGTGATACTTCAGCACTTTTGTTTTTATTTTTTTTTATATTTTTAGTTTTTGAACAATTATTTATTATATTGATTGTGTCATTACCTAGTAATTAAACCATTTTATAAAAAATCAGATAATTAGTACTCAAATGTTCATTATAATTATTCTAAAATAAAAATTGTCCTAGAATAAAAATTTTATTTTATTATAATCATTTAAAAAATAAATAAATAAATAAAAATCCTAATTAAATATCAGTGCCTAAATAATTCATAACAAGTAATAAGTAAACTTCAATTATATTAATGGATAATCCCTATAAAACTATACAAATGTATATATATTTTTATAGGGTCAATTCTAAAGGACAAATTAATTAATAAATAAAATATATATTCCGTAAAATCTATAGATCCGTTTCTTCTATACATCAATTATTATCTTTTAATAACTAAGGGTGGGTTTGTTTTATTCAGGAGAGGTCCTTTGGACCGAGGATTGTGGCGCTAAGATATCCTGTGCATTGCTGGTCCAGCATTCTGTACTGAAGAGCGGAGCAGGTGGTCATCTGGACCGGTTCTCCAGGAGCAACGGATGCTGGACAAAGAGATTACCATAACAGGAGGCAGGCTGGACCAATCCACCTCATTATCATTTCTATTTTTTGGCCTCTCATTTTACTCACTAATGCGGTTGGCCTTGGCCTTGTGGACTTTGGGGCCCAGGTGATGAGCGATCGCAGTCAAGCAACAATCGCCCTCTCTGTCATCTCCGATTCTAGCATCTGTCCAATATTGTTATTCAGTTTGGTTAATATGGTCGGGAGAAATGATATGACCGATTTTAGGAATAAGCAGAATTTCGTCAATTTTTTTAATACAGAATTATATCAAATATTACTTTAAAAGAAAAAAATTATTGTTATTATTAAATGTTTTGTTGAGCACAAAATTTATTTAATTAAGTTAATCTAACACACAAATCTGATTTATTTTTTAACTGTATACTAGATGAATGATTATAAGAGTTAATATTAACTATAATATTCATTTGCTTAGAATAAAAAATTGAAGTAATAAATTAAATAATACATTTATTATGAACAACTTTATTGCTATTTTTTTTTTTCATTGCTGTTGATTAATTTCTAAATTATTAACTATCAATTAGAATGGTTGAGGAAAATAATTCTTTAGAACCACATTAAACCCAGTTTGTACATATATATTATTACATAATACAAATTTGTTAAATTTTTTTTTTTTTATGAATATCTATATTTTTTTAACATTTTGATAACACTTCGGATTTAATACTTTTGACCATTTTCAAACCTTTTTTATTTTTTACTTTAACAATGTAGTCAATTTGACTGTGCTTCAACAGTAGTCCTAAAAGAGAAGATCCGAAACGACGAGGAAATTTCTTCTAGGGGTATTGATGAATCAAGCAATGAAAAGAAAACTAAAGAGAAGAAATAAATCCCAAAATCATGAAACAATATATTTATCAACAAGCTGCATCATTTTTTCCTAAAATCAGACTTCGGTGTATACTGTCGTATTTTCTGCTTAACAAAGATAAGGACAAGTCCCGTCTTCAATAATTTCACTCTACTGAAAATATACGATTTATTTTTTTCCATAATGAAGTTGTGATGTTTTGTTATCCTGATTGTATCGTTGGTATGTATATAAAGATAAATATAGTTTTTTATTTCATATCTTTTATTTTTACTACCAACTATCGGAAATCCCAATAATTTGAATATCCCCATAATTCGCATTTAATCCTCACACCCATGGCAATACGAATAATCGGGATTATACCGCATAAATTATTGTTCTCAGATATCATAACAGTGGTCAGATGGCAAAGTATTTTAAGTTAATTTTAAGTGTGCAATAATGAAATATCGTAAATATTTATAAAAACAATAAAGCTAATAAGATTACTTAGCGAATTTTAAACGCTAAGTCACTTTTAGGAAATTAATATGATATCACAACAAATATATTTAGTTCCATATTTTTATTATTTCCAATTAATTACCACAATTAAGGACTTAAAGTAATTAAATAACAATATTAACAAAAATTACTCGTACACATATAGAATAAATTTAAGCTTTACTTTATTTAAAGAAAACAAAATTTGTATATGGTATAATAAAAAAACGTACTTAAACTTAAGAGAGAAAAATTTAAAATTTTTTTAAAATAACTTTTTTCTCAATAAATTTTAAGAAAATTTTTAACGTAAAAAAAACAAAAGAAGGTTCTATCAAAATAAATGAAGAATAATTTAAAAAATTATAAATTTGATATTGTATTCTCAAAAATCTCATCTAATAACTTAAAATATAATGCTAATTTTTTAGCAGATTCTTTCTGTTAAAAAATAATAATAAATTTCGCAATAATAATTTAACTTAGAAAGAACGAAATGTAAATTGAACCAAGAAAATGGTAATATTTCAGTTATAGAGAAATATTAAGTCAATTTAATTAAAAAATATTTCTCTCATTATGTTTACAATAAAATGGGTCACCCTTATCATTCGGGCTACTAATCACGAAATTAACCATTAAAAATACAATTAAAGGTCTTAAAATAAATTAATGGGATAAAGAATTTCGAAAAACTATGTTAGCAGTTCCTTGAAGATGAAAAAAAACTAAATAAAGGACAAATTTTTTTCTAATTTCTATCTTTTCTTAAAATAAAATATTTTCATATATCAATACTAAAAATGATTTCCTTATTACGTAATGTTTCAGTTCATCGTTTCCATTATCAAACAATAACATCCTAGTTACTCAATATATACGGTTAAGAATCCATAACCGAAGTATGAAGATATTTATATAATTTTTTCTTCAAAATCAATAACAAAAATTATTATGTAATAAAAAAATTAAACACAAAAATTTGGTTCATAATGATACAGGTTATATATCCAAATTTGTATTTTTAAAATTTATATTCAATAATTCAATATAAACCTAAGGATACTGTAATTGTTTATAATTTAGAAAATGTCTTTCAATGTCAGTTTCTAATACATCAACCCTGATTGCTACTTAATCCTTATGTGGTTTCATTTTTATTATTTGTTCTATTTAATTGTTTTTTTATTAATTTATAATGAAACACCTGATTCGTATCTATTATTCCTATTTCTTAATTTCGTTTTAACTTGGTATAATTTTTATGTAGTTTCTTTATTAAACATTTTTTTTATTTATTTTTTCCATATCCATGTTTTTCTGTATCCTAAGGATCAATAGGAGGTAATTCTTCTGTGTTTAATTTTTATTATATATTTTTTTATTGCGTATAATTATCTATATTTCAATCCAATATATTTATTTTTATTTTACTATTTAATTTTATTTCACTCTTTTTCTATCCAGTTACTAAGAAATCAAGAACTTTTGTTTTGTTTTCAGTCCGAATTCAATCTCTTTGGTGACTATCAAGCAAGTAATTTGTATATAGGAAGTAATTAGGGCATACCTAACAACACAGGAATGTGTAATTATTACGTTCAAAACCTCACTAATGATTTACTGTAATTTTTCATAACTAATCAAATTTCAAGGTACTAGAACAAACTCTGGAATGTAAATAAAAGGCTAACATTTATAACAAAATCCAATTTTTTATTCTTGGTCTTAATCTATGTTTTTTTTTTTGTATGTGTGTGTATTAAACATCTAAATTCAAAACTGCCCAGTTGAAAAACATGTGTTGGACAGGTGAAAAAAAAACAAAAAAAAATTGATGAATTTTTATAAATTCTAGTAAGTCTAAATTTCTTACCATAAAGTTTAAATTTGTTGTAATATATTTATTTTCCATAAAAAATTTACAATTTTTTAAGCTAGGCGTTGTAATGACAATTTGAAAATATGATTGAAGAGAAATATAAGAAATATTTTTTTATAAAACATACAATGTTCTGAAATTTTACCTCTACTTATCAATTTTTAAAAATGCACTTATAATGATTTCACAATATTTTTTAATAGCTCTCACCAACCTGTTTTTGAACTGTACATTTTTGAATTAGGGCGATTAATTCATTCACAACAAATTATAATGGTTCCTGAGAGGCTAAAACATTGACTGAAACCATTGTAGAATGTGAAATATTGTACGATGTGAAATATTGTACGATGTGAAAAATGTTAATATGTCTTTTAATTATATTCTAGTTCGTTCATTGGCGTAGCTCCTTCAAATATCGATTATTTTCAAAAAATAATATAAAATAAGGTTCATTGACAGTCTTGTAAACGACAAAGTTGCTAATTGTTTATTTATCTGAATTTATGCAATACGAATTTTGATAAATGTAAAAAATATATATTTGTAACAAAGCTCGATTTTTTTCTTTTTTAATACTACTTGTACAGTTACGATGATTGATTTATAACCTTGTTATCTATAAGATCCTTAAATATTAGACTGTGACGTTTACTAAGTTTGTTTTCAGATTTTCGGTAACAGATAGTAAAGATTCTACAAGTGTTTTATCTTCGTGGATGATAAAATCTCAAATCAAACAAAAAAGGTACGGGGCATAGAGTTATCAATCACTTGGACTTCTAAATTATTGAAGCGATAAATTTGTATTAAAAGGTTGTATTTATTCTATAGCAGACAAGAAAATACCTAAGGATTAAGCTAGAATAGACTACACGTTTTAGATTCTAAATATAACCAATATTTCACACGTTTTTACTTATTTGTTATTAAAAAAAAAATGTATCAATAATAACACACAACTTGAATCAGGTATAACCTCTGATTATATCCTTATAATACATTGCCGTTTATTGAAAAGGAATTCTTATTTAATTATTTATATTCTTAATATCATTAAATAAAAAAATACATTAATAAACATTGCTAAAACGAAAAAAAAATTTTTTTTTAATTAAGCACTCCAGAGACCGTTAATAAAAACCTAACTGTATTGTTCTGTTTTTAAATTCATTTCGATTGATTATTTAACAATCTGAAATCCTGATAAAATTAAGTATAGCGCTAAAAAAATCGATTGATTATACAAAAAATATTTTTAAAACAAAAAAAAAACAGTTTTTAGTTAATGAAACACGGAATTTAACAGACAAATATTAAAGGTTATTTAAACTTACCTATCATCATACGATGATAATTAATTACGTAATTTTTTTTGTAATCAAAACAATATTTATCTATAATCTTTTCAAGTAAAAAAATTATAAATTCGAAAATCGATAATAATAATATCTGCCATTTTGGAACGTATTGAAAAATAGAAATTACTGCACATACGCCGTTTTTCACGATTTCAACCACTATTTTTGCCACTGCCGAACTACGAATTGATGAAGGATCAATAAAAAATAAATTCCGCTAGATCAATAAAAAATATACAAATAGTTATTTATGATGACATGAGTACACTATAAAAAAAATTATTTAAATAAATATAATTATTAGATTTTTTTTTAATAGTCGTCTTTATTGATTGCCGTATTGATAGATTACAACGTTGGCTTGAATTAAAATATTACAATGTATATATTAGCTTATATTACAATGTAGTCATGCAGTCTGGTGTTAGAAAATTATTTTATCAATACAATATAAGTTAATATTAATATATAATATTTCGATTATAATTTTTAACACAAACGTGTGAACTGAAACTAAATACTTTAATAAATCCATACATACATAGGTACAAAATATAATACCTTCTTGATTTAATATCTGTAATTCTTATTTAATTAATATCTTATATAATTAAAATTTAAAAATAATAATAATTAAAAGTAAATTTTATACATTCTAGCAATAATTAATTTTATATAAAGTAAAAGTAAACCATTGAAAGTTCCTAAAATTTAAATATTTTTTTATAGCAATAATGCTATTTTAAAAGCTACTAAAATTAATCTTTATGTATAAATAAACACACATAAAAATATATAATGTTCACTAATATATACAGATTACAATAAGGGTATAATTAAAATCAAAGTAAGGTGACTTGAATTTTATTTTTTACATATTTTAAGTTTTAAACAGTTGTAAAATTATTTAGAAATTATAATTAATATATTATTATTATATAATTATAAAAACAATTAATCAAAAATTCCCAAAAGTAAATAAAAATATTTAATGTAAATAATATATTTAATGAACAAATCCAATAACAATGTTCTCGTATTGTCTATCAGTATAGGTTTGTTACGTTTGAGTGTATATCGTTTTAGTCATATCTTGTGTGAGTTTCATATTTTTTGTATAAGAGGGCTGTAGCAAATCGAAGTTAGAAATAAAAAATTTTTTGTCAGTATGTATACTGTTTGATCGTCAGATAATTATTGAATGGTTTGATTCGACGATAGATTTTTATTTTAATATTCATTTGCGTAATATGATTTTTATTTTATTATCATTTTTTTTTTTTCGTTTTAATAAAATAAATTCTATCCAAGTTAAGCCTCGAAACACTCTCTAAAAGTCCAACGTTTCGTCCAATCCAACCATCCTCATGGACAATCTAATAACAGCTTTCATCATAAATACAATTTTAACAAACAACATTATTACTAATAAAATAACATAACTTTAATATAAATTTTATCTCACATTCAATAATTTAAATACTTTTTACAGGCTATTCTGCCCAGGTCATTTAATTCAGTCAAATTACCTTATGAAACAATAAAACAATAGGAAATCATATTAATTTATTAATAAGCTTGCTCTTAGCTTATGTTTAATTACCTGTTATGCCAATTTTCCACTAATTTTTATAACTTTTAATTACAGATTAATTTAACAATATTATCCCTTTCTTATCATACAATATTTTTAATCTTCCTTACACTCAGGTCAGGCATATAATTGATTTATTTCAAACTGTATTTTGGCCTAAATTTTTATTATGAAAATTCATATCAAAATTTATTATAAATAGTAACATAAAATTTACCCATATTTTTCATAAATTAATTTTGCTTTATATCTCTGCTTAGTGCTTGTTAAAATTTCTTTTGCCGGTTATAAAATTCACTGTATAATTAATGTTTTCTGGTGTATAAATAGACTCAAATATTTTTATTTTGAACGTATTATTTTCTTTATGTGGAATTATTATCGTTGTTGCTGATTGTTGCATAAAGGCGCAAAACCCTCTGGCATGATAAAAGTAAAAAAAAGATTTAAAAAAAAATAAATATCGAAGAGGAGTTATAATTTATAAAGAAGGCGATATGCTTTTAAAAACTCAAACACTAATGTAATTTTAGCTTCCTCATCTCTGAGAGCTTCTGATAAATTTGGGGTCAGTCCTATCCTGTTTATTATTGGCAAATAGTGAGTACACTCTTCAAAAATATGTCTAATCGTAAGAATGGACTGACAATATTTGCACGTTGGAGGTGGCAGTTTTCTGATCAGGTGAGAGTGCGTGAGGAGAGTATGACCTATTCTCAAGCGGGTTAGAGCAACTTCCTCCCTACGGCTGTTGCGGTAGGATGCTGACCATGGTTTTAATGATCGTTTTATTTCTTTTAATTTACTCGGAGAGCTTTCATCCCACTTGGCCTGCCATTTTTCTAATATTTGTAATTTAAGGGAATGTGGAGTTATTGTATTGTCAACGTTGAATTTGTGTTGGTTTTTAGCTGTTTCGTATATCTTGATATGTTGAGACATTATATCACCCAAAAATTGTTTAGTTTCCCATATATATATATGTGTGTGTGTGTGTGTCTGCATATTTACTATTATAGATTTTTATTTTTGTGTAGATAATCCCTTTATATAATTGGATCCATAAAATTTTCCATCCATGAAGTTCTTATTGATTGCCTTATTATTGACTATTTTTAAACTGTTATGTTTTTTGGAATTTTTAAGATTAATATCCCAAATTTTGTAAACTATTTTTTTTTTCTTTTGCTACAAGTTATGGTGGTATTTACCCCAAAGGTTCGGGCGAATGATGGACTTGGGTTGGGTGGAAATGTTGGATCAATGGGTCCAGCTCTCGATGGGAGAAGTTGGAACAAGCCTAACAGACGGCATTTCCAGCCTAGTTGGTAATTGATTCTCAGATCCAGAGGCTGTCTTACTCAGAGGTTACCTATCTCTTACTTAGAAATTACTTGCTCCATCAGTGATATATTGGTTGCTATTAGCGAAAGGCTTTGGTCTACTCTAACGTCTGTCCTTCTCGATAATAACTAGTTGTATTGTACTAGAATATTTCTGTAAATTATTATTTCACATAAATAATTCGACATTGAAAGAAAACCTGTTTGATAGCGGCGATTGAGGGAAAATAATAGTAATCACTAAATACAACACGAATTCTTTTCTTCCTATTAATCCTTAAAACTACATTTTTTGTTTGCTATTTATTTTCATATTTTGTAATGTGTTCATTTCAATATTTATATTATAAAATAATCTGTAATAATAACATTATGCAATGCATCTATCCGCTACAAGCAATGAAGGATCTGGGATTCGCTACTTCGTAAGGAAGTACTGTTTATAAAAGATTAATCGTTTAATTTCATACAACAGCCAGATTTTTCTCCAACTAAGTGTACTCATTATATAGAGGCTGAGTAGGCGCTGAGAGGACTCTCGAAATCACAGTAACATAATAAATGATTATTTATTATCTATCACAGCCGGACTCGAAAACATATGCTTGGAGTTAGTAGCAAAGCGTCTTACTGAGCCACGCCGCTTCCTAAATATATAATTATATATTTTTTCTCAGCTTCTTTGGTGCGGAAACCTCGGATATTTGTAAGATATTTTTTTAAGCAAGTATCCCATAAAAAGGTTTCATTGAAATCGGCGATTCCAAATCCGTAGCCGACCCTTGTCTGTTGAATTTATTATAATTTTTTTTTTTCAAGAAAGTTAGAAAATACAAAGCTTATTCTGACTCGTTTTAATATTTATAATATAAACTAATCTGAAAAAAAAATATGCAATGCATTTAACCTCTACAACCTAGGAATAGTAAAGGATTCAGTACTTTGTAAGGAAGTACTATATATAACTCGACAATTTAAATAAAGAATTTTATATATCAATCCTAATTGATTTTTGTATCTGTTTTGTCTTTTAATTTACTATAATAAATTTTTATTTTTGTGTAGATAATTCCTTTATATAATTGAATCCATCAAATTTTCCATCCATAAGTTCTTATTGATTGCCTTATTACTTAATATTTTTAAACTGTTATGTTTTTGGTATTTTTAAGATTAATATCCCAAATCTTGTAAATTATTTTTTTTTCTTTTGCTACACGTTATGGTGGTATAGCGGTTATAGAAGATGAATCGTTTAAGATCACGCTCAATTGCCAGATTTTTGCCCAATTAAGGGTAACCGTTTTATAAAGGCTGATTGGGACCTAGGAGGGCTCTCCTGGGACAAACCACAGTGTTGACTCTCGCCTACAGTAATGGAATAAATGATTATTTATTATCTGCCATAGCCGGATTGGAACCCGGATCCTGGGGGTTAGTAACATAGCATCTTTCTCCTTGAGCTACCCCGCTCTCTTTCAACGCTTGTCTAAAAAAAAAAAATAAATAAAAAAGATCTTAGTATCATTGCATTCATTTATAAATCTGTGAAATCTTTTGATATAATAAATGATTTTAAATGTATTGAAATCCTCACACCAGAATGAAAAGACAGGAAACTGCACGTCGATTTTGACTATTACAGCACTTACTAGACAAACGGTCTAAACTTCCAACACATTACAAAAGACTGATCTACATGACTGTAATAAGGCCAATCTAGACATATGGAGTTGAGCTTTGAGGCTCCACTAAACCTTCGAATTCATCTCGTATTCAATCCTTACAATCCAAAATCCTTTGTAAAATCCTCAATGCTCCTTACTTTTTCACAAATAAAATCATACATAAAGACCTTAATGTTCTCTATGTAACCGATCTAGCCCAAACCAGATATCACTCCTTCCATTATAAACTCTCTAACCACTCAAACCTCCTAGTTTTTAATCTTGCATCCTCTTCCATTCCTGACAATCCTCCGAGGCGCCTGAAAAGAAGATGGCCACAAGACCAGCTAATGTAAAATGTCATTAGAGAGCTACCAATGGATAGTTTCTCTACACGTTGGAGTGTAACAGGCTCCAATTTAACTTAGATCATATTTACTAAATGTATTATAATGTACAGTTGTAAATAGCAATAAATAAATATTTAAAAAAAATGTATTGAAATATCCTTATTCTTCAATTCCTGTATTCTTAGCTAATAAACGTCTAAGAAACAGATACAATTTTAAGGGATTCAGTAATATCCAGGTATCATGAACTTATAAATAAATCGATGGAGGATAATGTTCACTATCTCATAAAAATATATTGAAAGAGAAGATGCGGGCTTGAAGAAACTATGGACCATCCGGCATGAGAGTTCTCCGACCGACCGGTTGCAGTTATACTGCATTTTATGCAAAGCTTAATAAAAAGAGTTGGTCTTAATGAATAGCACTCATTACATTAGAACTAGGCGATTGTTGCCTGCTGGCCAATGGAGATGCCAATGCCGGCCTTTCATCCACCCCTCTACCTCTCTATCCCTCCACCCCTCCACCCCTCCAACCCTTCACCCCACCATCCCTCCTCTCGGCATTCATATTAACATCTCCTTTCTTAACCTCCTCAATACTTCTTCCAGTTTTTACTTCTTTTTATTTTCTATTCTTTCCTTAAAAATATAAAATAATTGGTGAATCTATTCATTCTCAATTTTAGAAAACCATCTCCTTCTGCGATGGACAACGTACAAAATGAAAATTAGGACATACAACGTCCATTTTGTTTATACTAAAAGACTTTTGAGAAAAACTAAAAACTCACAAAAAACTAGAAATTTATATAAACACATAATTGAGGGGTCGTACAAAATTTTCTTTTTAGCCTTGAATTAGTAGGGGTATTCATGATCATTAGTTTAACATGTTAAATGGAGAAATATTTCCTTCTTTCACCATGTTAAAACGATATAACATATAACATGGTTGAGAGTCTGTTACTAGGTCTGTTAAATGGAAAATGAAATCACGCAACAGACCAGCTGAGCTCGTTACTGTTTTGTTTGTTGTAGGAACAATCTATGTAGTATTATACATATTACTTGCTCGAGGTTAGTGTTTTGATTGTGTTAGTATTGTTTTGGGTGTTTTTATAACTACTAAAGTTATATTGTAAAGACAATAATAATGATGTAATGACAGTTGACAATAAGCTCATCTTAATTCTCTTCCTCACAAGTTAAGTCAATAAGATCAACAAGCCACTCAGTAGCCACAATTTCACATCTACTTTTTACTTACTTTAGGCAGGTTGTAATAAATTACTTTAATCAAAACTTAGAAGTAAACAATAACAAGAAGTTTTGGATGGAAAAGTCATAAAACAAGTTCCTTATAAAATCCGCTCTCATGAATTTAACATTTAACATGACTTTAAACAGGGCTGCTCACAATCCTATACTTATAACATTTAACATCGTAAGACATTTGACATTTAACACAATATCATGAATACCCCTATTATAGTCAATTTTTTCGTGTGTGTGTTTTGACTGATCCCGCTCAAGAAAGCTGTTTTCAAGAGATTGCTAAATCAATGTGAAATGTACACGTAATGTCCGCATTTTATCTTTGATTATTTTCAAATTTATTTACTTATCTATCAAATTATAAAAATTGAGGTCAAACGAGATTGCAACGTCTACCGGTAGGTGCTGAAACATATAAAAACTACAAGAATAAAATTATAATAATACAATATTTTTATTTCTAATAATTTTAATCAGTCAGACTGTATTTGTTTATAATTTAAAACTATACAATCTGAAAATTATTGCCGAAAGGATGACATCAAATTAGATAAACATATATTATCAGAAATAAATTACAACTGATAATGTAATAATAATGTCAATAAAAAAAAAGGATACAACAAAAATACAACTAATGATAAAAATATTTATTTATATATAATCTTTTCAATTTATTGACACTGATATTTATTTATTAAATAAATCAAAGGGTATCCATGTTTTGAGACTTAACATAGATACTCTTTGATTATACAGGGCAGGCAATTATTGAATTTACCTGGTTTGAAAATAAGAATATAACATAACTAAAGGACTAGATATGTCTAAGTAATATATGTAACTAGAACATAAGACTGTGTACGGAATGTAATGATTTTATATATAACAAAAGTTAAGAAAAATTATAATTGGTTCTTTGAATCCTAAAATTTTAACTTTTAAGAGACCAATTACTATTCCTAATTATAATTTTTAATTTTAGAAATGAAAGTCTGCTGAAAAACAAAACAAAGTTTAGTAAAAAGATATTTTGATATCCACGTTATCAGGATTAAAAGTTGAAGTGCTTTGGAGGCCACTGAGATAAAAAAAAATCGGTTTTTGACATTACATGAAATATTTCATTTTGCTATACTTTGTAAAGTTTGTTATCATCTCCGCGAAACATAGTGTAAGGTAAATAGAAATTAACTATTTAAAATTTCAGCATATTGGCAATATATACAATTTTTAATTGCAAAATAATTGATCGTGCTGTCACTTTTACATCTAGGTTACGTATGAGCTACTAAAAGCATCTTTTTCTTAGTACCAATATGAGTAAATGTTTGGCGGCTATTTTAAAGTCACTATTTTTGTAACAGATCTCTTTGTAGAGTCGAATCTTAATGTATTCGCTAATATATTTTAAAGATTAGGTTTAAAACACACATTAATTAAAAAAAAATTTCTATACTTACGTTCCAAAATGAGGTGAATCAATTTGATCTATTTGTTAGATGTACCCGAATCATGTTACCTTAAAAGTCTATTTATTATCTATCCATTTAATATATATTTATTATCTATATATTTATTAATTAAATATATTTATTTCATCTGTTAATCATATGATTCAGCTTTTTTCTGCGCTTAAATATTTCTTTTACCAGTTTGAGAATATGGATATTGCTGATTCATTTCTCAACTTCACTTTACATCAGTATTCCTCCAAATGTTCCTGCAATATAATAACTAATATCTTCTAAAAAATAACTAAAATGTCATAATCCTTGACTAATTTTGTAATAATTTTTTTAAATTATATAATCTGGTGATTATCTGCAGATTCTATAACAGACTTGAATTTCTACATTACCCGAATATAATTATATTTTAGGTTTTGGTAATTTAAAATTTATCTATCTTTTTAGGACAAACTTTTGAGAAAATACGAAAATTTCTGATTATATGGAAGTACTGTCTGTTTCTTCCACAACGGTTGTGATAGTCACGTTTAACCGCCAGATTTTTTCCGAACTAAGGATCCCCATTTTATAGAGTCTGGCTCGTTAAAAACAAAACTTAACTAATCTTTGCTTTATTGTGCATAAGATATGTAAGGTTTAAGTAGAAAGCAATATAAAAATCATAATAAAACCGAAACAGAATCTATTATAATTGGTTGTTTTTTTTCTTCTTCATTTTAAATGAATTCACACTGTTATGAATTTAAATTTTCTCAAAATTTTATTATCATCCTGGCCAAAAATTTTCAATTTTAAGGCATTAGAATTCCCTATTTAATTCCCTATCATCACCTTTTATTCCCTCTATCACAGACTAAAGTCATAAAATATAAATTTAAATTCACGATTCCACAACTAAAGTTCCAGGTCATTTATATTAGGAAAAAGTTATAAATATATAATACTGTTTTTTGCTGAATATATGAGAGCATTAATGAAAATTTATATTAAACAACAAGTATGCATTAAGTATTTTATGTATGATGCTATTAACAATAAATTTGATCTCTTGTAAAATTACTCTGAAAAACTACTTAAAAGATATGTTTCCTTCTTAAAATTAAAAAAAATGAAGTTTTTATCTTTCCATTTTGATTGTTTTATTTTGAATCCAATGCTCGCTCATTTTCTCAAAAACATTTCATTTACTTTATTTATTTAATTTTAATACTTATTTATTTGATGCCATAGTTATGCATTTTACGGTATATCAAAAGTTCATATTGGAAATAAAATACATATTGTTCCTGAAGCTGTTGTATTTATTGTATGCGTGATCAAACCGAGTAACAATAAACGATAGATAACATTTACATTTCTGTTTAAAATAATTGATTTGTTTAATGGCTTTATGTCTTGAGAATAAAATACTCATTTCTTTACTCCTGATACTTCATGGGTTGTAGCGGTCCTAAAATTGTTATAATGTAAATATATAATGATCTGTTAATTGTTAGATTGTCCTTGAGGAAGGCCGAAACGTTGGGCTGTTGATATAATAAAGAGAGTTGAGACTTAACAAGGATACCATTTGACTTATTAAAAAAAAAAGTTATAATTATTATTTATTCATTGCTTTAAAATTATTTGTTTTTGAAATAATAAAATTAATCTTATATATTTATTTATTTTTGTTATTTTCAACTTAAATTTTATATTATTATTATTATTTTATCCTTAGTTGTACTTTTATATTATTCTAAATAATATTTCAATACACTGAATACAATGCAATATATGGAATACAGTCACGTACCTGCTGCATTAACAGCGTTAAGAATTGAGATTGAGATCGTATCTTTGAGTAGTTAAAAAAAAAAACAGATTCTCCTCTCATCTAGATGGCATCCCCTAGCAGATGAGCATTAGTGGAGTTATTGGAAGGCCGAAGCGAACCCGTGGGCAAGGAAAGGGTGAAGCACAATGGAGGGCGAAAGGTCAGGGGTAGTGAGAGAGCTGGTCCATGATGCTGCACAACCGGTCCCGTTCTCCAGTCTCCACCACAGTTGTCCAGTACCTGATTACTATTTCGATTTGGAGTAAAACGTATGTGATTAACTGAGTTTAAAGTATAATGAAGTATCCACGTACTCAGCGATAATAGTTACTTTTGAAATCGATTACATCAAAATATATAAGAAAATTATTACTACTTTTGTATTTGAAAACATCCAACTCAAAAATTTCGAGTGAACTTTTTATAAATTACTAATAACTTAAATACCATAATATTAAAAAACGTTAGTCATTAACTCTTAACATACTCAAATACTTAAAAATGTTGATTAAAAAGCATATAAATACCGAATAGAAATGGAGATAAAGTAAATATTTCTGTTAATAAAAAATATCTGAATAACCTTTGTCCATATTGCGATGGAACGGCACTGGAGGATTGTTTCCATTTTTTGACGAATTGCCCCGCGTATCATGAGAACCGAATCCGATATATGCCGAAACTAAGTAATATTAACCAAAACCAGTTGTATACATTTCTGTCTGTACCCTCAGGATTGGATCTTGAACTTTTTTTATATATGTAACACAAAACCTTTTGCTTAGAGCTGAATACCTATCGTCCCAATGGGTTGTATAGTTTTTGTTTTGTATTTTCATATTATTAAATATAAAATGACTTTTTTGTTTTATTGTTTTATTATGATGAATGTAGATACCCCATCTTGGGTAAATTGTTTGTTATTAGTTTATATATACTATCTTACACTCACCATTTTTGTAAAATTATTACAATTGATCATTTATTTTATGTATTTTACAGGCTAACTCTGTTTGTACGGGATTTTCCCATAAATAAATTATTATTATTAAAATATCTGAATAAAAAAAAATATTCGAATTGAAAATGATTTCAGAATGAATTCTCTGTACTCATACATTTTTAATAGAAAAGATTTTTTTTTAGTACAAATTACTTGTACTTACTTTGAAATGTCTTGTATGATTCTTAAAATAAAGTAACCATTCTCAACTACTCAATACTCAAGTAAAAATTGCCCAAATCTTGGTCTATAAAACCGAACTCATCTCTTATAATTCAAAAACTAAAGAGGTCATCAATAAATTCTGCTTGATTGTGATGATTTGCTTCTCGTTCTCGTAATATTCAACATTGTGACGTCATTGAACAAGAGACTACTCAGAAATTTATTCAACATTCATTTATTAAATTTCTACTTTCTGATTATTTTAACATCAAAAAAATTAATAATGGTTTATCATTTTCATGCTTGTAAGATGTACACATTTTCCAGCTACAACAGTAGAAATAATTATTTCATTCAGCACTAAACAAAATTTTGCGAGTAAACGTGTAATCAAATATTTAAATACCATTTAATAAAAAAAAAAATGAGTCATTAAGTCTTAACGTATTCAAGTGCTTAAAAATTTTGATTGAAAAAACTCATGAGTACTGAATGGAAATTAAAATAATGCAATTATTTCCTTTAATAAAAAATATCTTGATCGAAATAAATCATTTTAGTATTCAAAGTAGTAAGATCACCTTACTTTTACTATTTTTTTTTTTTTTTAATATTTATTACAAATATTCGTATTCAAACTGGTTTGAGAATAATTAGAATTCTCTGTATAATTAATTGAGTATAATTAAATAATCATAATAATGTTTAATAATATAAACAGTAATGTTTTGAAAATGATTAAATACTCTATAATAAAAAATAATTAACTACTCAGAACTCCAGTAAAATTTGCCTAGCTCTGATCTACAAAACCGACGTCATCTCTTACAACCCAAGCGCTCATCCATAAATTCAGCTTGATTGTTCCTTCTCGTTACTTCCTTCTCGTTCTAGTAATATAAGATTGTGACATCTTGGAACAGGAGTCTACTTAGAAATTAGCTCATCATTTATTTTTATTAAATTTCAAGCACTTAAAAACACAATATAAATGATAAGAATTCTGATAAGCAACCGGAGATAATATATTATTCACTTGGAAATCTTCCATTCTTGTATATTACTTTGAGAAATAAATGTCAGATTTGCAGTTTCTATATTTCATGTTAAAACATTTTATTTTTAGTTTACTTTTTGTAACTAAAAAAAATGTAACTATTTAATTAAAAAAAACAATTTTTTTTTAAACTTTTAAAACGAAAAATGAAAAGGAGTATTCACTAAGAAAACTTTTTGAGTAGTTGTTTTTTTAAGAAAAATTTCAAAACCTTCTCATATTATATCCGGAATGAACCATAAAATAAAAATGATACATCTATAAAGGTTTATATATAGCATATTTATTGTATGAAATTTATGTAGCAAAACCGACCATTAAAAGAAAAATTTGACAGAAAGCGTCTTCAGTTTAATGGATGTTTGAAGATAATCCAAAGTCCAATCCACTCTAATACCAATCCGAATGGATTTCCATGGTGACAAACATAGTGATATTGAAAGCTGTCACAGCCACTAAAATCGTGTAAACTGATATTTGCTGTCACACTATATGTAGATTTGCTTGATATTTGGCAGAACTACCTACTATCTGCTCATGCGCGTCGAATTTGCATGGCATATTCTTTCCCATTGAACTTCCGAAAAAGATTATTTTTATAGATATTGAAGGAGATATATAGTTTTCGAATTGTAAGAAAACTCTCTTCCTATCGACCTTAGCATCATTCTACATAGCCTAAAACCTTCCTTATTAAAAAAAAAAATAATAATTTTTCAATTCAGACAAGTAGTTCCTGACATTAACTCTTTCAAACAAAGTACTAGTACAGGTAAACATTGTATAAAAATATTTGTAAGTCATATGTTATATTGTAAGCTATGTACGATAGATAGTTGACTGTACGAGATATATCATGGATAAGTAGATTATGAAATGGTAATCTGTGGGATCTCCGTGCAGTATTAATGTTATTATTATTGTTAAAAATTATCAGTGTTATTGTTTATATTTTTTAAAAAAATAATTGAAATTATTAGTGATACCTTCTTGTGTTTTTCTTCATTTAATAGTAGCCAGATAAATGTTTTGTTTTATTTATCAAGATGTGGACATTTAATCTATTGATGTTACTATCAATATTATTGGCTATTATTATTATCAATATTATTACTATCAATATTGATTGGTAACATATAACTTTACTCAATCAAAAAAATAAATAAAGAAAATACATCCCAAGATGTATCAAAAACAACTTAGATACCTAAAAACAATAAATTTCCAAAATAAATTTAAAGAATTTATTCAAGTACTTTTTAAAGATCAATATGGTGTAATATCCACCTAAAAAGAGGGGAAAAAATATTTTTCTTATTCATGAATAATATTTTTAAAAAAATTATCTAAAATTAACACTGCAAAGAACTAAATAACTACTTAACCCGAATTTCTGATTATTTAAACATTAAAAAAATAAAATAACGTATATCATTATCATAAAATTTTTAATTGATATTTGTAAGATGCCAATATCAATTAAAAATAAAGAAGATAGTTGTAAATTGCCAACATATATGTATGAAATAATTATACATCAGAGGAAAGGAAATATTTAGTTAAATATACAGTGTAGTATAATAAAAAATATATAAATTTTGATAAAATACACGTAATTGTATTAATAGTCTTACAAATAATTATGACAAAATATTATAATATGGGTTGCTAATAATTATATATATGTATATATTAATATCTGTCTCAAAAATGCTTTAATATATATTATTATATAGTTTTTAATCACAACCATCCCCATAATCAGTTATTTACATGTTATTATCCTATTTAAAGAGTTTTTATCTAAAATGTTTCCTAAATAATCAGTCATCGATCTGCAATCTTTATCGTTTTAAAATTTATCAAAAGTATTAGTATTTTTTATTTATATCATCAACAATATATTTACGCATAATATATAAGAGAAGACTTATTACTATACTATATGGTTTACTCACAGGTTTCTCAGGAGGTTGTAAGCATGCAATGTACGTATATACCCTTGCGTATATACCATAACAGCATTTGTTGTTTCGATATCATTAGTACAAATCATAATTACGCATCAGGATTTTAGTTGGAATATCCACAGTATTATTATATTGTTCATCCATTCGATACCGTTCACGAGATTCTATGATATTCTCTTCATACAAACAATTTTAATTATGAAGAAGATTTTCAGGGTTGCGTTCAAAAAGAACAAAAATAATTAACAACTATTTATTTCCGATATTTTGCCCTACTTTTGTAGAGCTTCACCAGCCCTCTTCAAGTTGATAGCTTTACCAATATATGGATGTCAAGTATACATATATTGGTAAAGCTATCAACTTGAAGAGACCTGATAAAGCACTACAAAGTAGGGCGAAACGTTAGAAATAAATAGTTGTTAATTATTTTTGTTCTTTTTGACCGCAACACTGACCATCTTCTTGATATTTGAAATTATACGGTCAATTATTTAGAGAGAGAGAGAAATACTTTATTTATCTATGCTGCCTAAATACATCAGGTTGCTATCTCACACAGCATACTTATCAATTCGTAATCGGACATATATAAATTACACATACATGGTATAATCAGATATAAAGAGACATAATAATAAGATATAATAAACAATTTTTTTTCTCCTACAGTTTCCTTTTACAATCAATCTCGGTCTATACAACAAATACAAATGTTTCAATTCATTCCTATTTTTCTTTCTCATTTCTGCTCCACCAATTTCACTATTTCATAATTTTTTAATTCACCCGATCAACAAATTCGCTCTCCGGAATTCACCCTCCTAGATCCTCTTCAGTGACCCGCTAAACAAATTCAATATTATACGGCAATGTGAGATCAGACCATCATTCATAGTCAGAGCAGTAGATCAGTTTACCAAAAACAAACAAATAGATACATTTTACGAGAGTATAATATATCTATACTAACACATAGATTCAAAGGAAAATATAATAAAAAAAACCGGTTACAGGAAACACTTGAATGGATAAATAAGTTTAAAAAAAAAAAAAAAACAATAGTACTAATAAAATAAAATAATTTAATGAATAAATACATTAAAACAAATAGAGAGGTCAACATATTAAAATAAATAAATAAACCAAAAAAAAGAATAATCTCCGAGCTAATTCCCATGCAGGTGATGGTGTATGATCCCCAGGGATATTAAAATATAAAACAATTTTAATGATTGTTACAGTAGTTTTGAAAATATAAAAATCTGTCCTAATGTAGTAAAATATTAACCACGTCAGGTGATGGCGAATCATTATTGTTCGTTAAGATCATTATTGTTCGTATGCTCTAATAATGATAATCATTTTTATAAGGTACGTAATGAAATAGGATAAAGTTCTCAACAAGAACATTTAAAACAAATACCAAAACAGATATCTTTCTAGATAAAGTAAAAACTCTTATTCTACAATCTAATCTCGAAATTAAGGTAAGACTTGTCTTAATGACTGTTGAAATGAATTTCAATTTCATGTTCAATTTTGTTGAATTTCTTAATGTTGAAATTTTCCATAAATTAACCAGTTTTGTTTAAGACAAGTTAGAAGTAGCAATCATCTGTATCGATTATTGGACAATAGGAAGTCCACCCGAGGAAGCGGGGACCATCGCCACACACTCCACCACGTTCAGGACAAAATTAGGTCACTTCTGACAGATTTGGGGCTCGGGGACACGGCTGCTGCTAAGAAAAAAAGGAGAGGGTGCAGGCGGCCATGATGCAAGCGCTAAGGGGTGCACCACCCCCAATCGATATAAGGGAGTCAGCCATGTTGCCCATCCGAGGGAGAGGCTCAATCTTGCGTGAAGTCAAAGAATGGTCGGGGGGGAGGGCCAAGACGGGCGCACAAAGGGAGTCAAGGTGTGCCAGGATTTAATTATAACCATGTCCCAACATGGACCTAATCTTGTTACAAACTATCGACCAAGTTATATTAAACTGGACTCTGCTGGCTATATGAAGCTCTCCCTTGCCAAGATCTAGTGCCTGATGCGTCTTAGCGATATGAGACCGTTATCAATTAGGCGTCCCTTTCACTAATAGTCTTAGCATCCTCCCGTCTTTGTGTCAGGCAGGAATAACCCTCCTAGTGAAAGATCGATTTTCGTTCGCCCTTCTAGAAAACTCGGTCCAATAACCGTCTTGAAGCTCCAACCGCTTTTGTTGATTGAAAAATAGAAGCGACCAAACCAGCAGTCTCTCTATTATAATATTGAAACCTGTTTAAGTTTGATAACGGGGATAGTTGAGAATCATTCCCTGTAATTCTTTGTAAGAATATTTCTAAATTCGATATTGAATCGTAAATACGGCGACATTGTATAGAAAATATCGGTTTACTTCAGAAATAATTCCAGTAGAAACTTACTATTGATATAAAATTGTATAAAACATAGTTCACTTCTTAGCTGATTGTTCAATTCTGGCAGAGGTTCGCCAACGTTGTGTAGGAGTATTATAGAGTCGTTAATAATGAGGCCACACATGTCTCACCTGCTAAATTCTGATAATATTCATATCATTAAATTAGCAAGGCATGACTGACTTATCTTAAACAATTTTTAACTTTAATTTAACCCTTTAAAATTTTTATTAATTTATTTTATAGAATATATCATTTTAAATTCGTTATAGTATAATTCTTATATTACCTACATAATATTATATTTCATCTTTCACTGTTTTCAATCAGCTACCTTTTAATTCCATGATTATCTATCAATTATTTTTTATTATTCAGTTATCAATGATCAATTTTTTATTATTTATCATTCAATTTAATATTTTGTATAATTGTAAATTTGTTTGTTTATTATTTCTTTTTAATTTTATGTTTCTCTAAATGTAGTTGTTAACTCTTTTATAGCCCTGATGAAGACCTGAAACTCAGGTCGAAACGTCGGCATAAATAAATACCATCTTCTCCAATGAATTCTTACTTTATTTCGTTTTCTCTTTAGCTATGTATTTTATTGAAAAGCCATATGCATAAAGGTATGAGTTTATTTATTTATATAAGAATCGATATTCAACACATTTATATTTCAGAATATTTTAAAGAAAATAAAATTTATTTTCATATTTTATTTATTTTTTAAACTTATATTATTATTATTATTTGCTATCAAACTTTGTTTTATTTAATTCTGTGTTGAATTTTTATTTTATTTTTATTTGTTTTTTCTTTAGTTATGTATTTTTAGTATAAATATATATCTGTTTATTTAATTCTATATTAATTGGTATTTGGCTCGTTAAGTGTGAGTATGTGTACACATTTTATTTGATACATAACTTTTTGTTCATTTTGTCGGTATATTTAAAATTTGTGTTTTGCTTTTTAAATCGATATCCGGCAAAAGCATATTTCATTGCTGTAATTCTTGTTTGTCAGTTTTTTTTTTTATATTCCGATACTATGAATAATTGTATTTTTTTTCTTAATAAAAGTAATAATTATTATATAAAGCTGGAGAAACCTCAATATTAGGCAAAAACTAATGTCAATTACGATTACAAATACTACACTTTGAAATAGTGGTGATTTAATTAAAATCAACTGTAATTGTACATTGGAACAACCTGATAATTTCACCATTACCAGTTGCTCCAAAATTACCATAGTATTTAATTGTATTTTGGCCAAACTTCTAATGTATATCTGTTCTTTTTATATTTTTTAAATAGATCTTTTGAAAAATATTAAATTATATATTGTATATGTATCAAAAGCCCTAAAGAAAAAAATAATTCCTGTGAAAAGAACCTTGTGATAAGTACAATTTGTGATAAATTATTAGGGATACATAAAAATTATTCCATATATTTGAAAATAGTTTTTAAAATTGTGGTTTTATGTAGTTATGTAGATTTTTCTTATTATATTAAAAAATGTGAGCTTAGAGTTTTTCAAAAGGTTTTTTCTTTAATCTTTTTAATTAATATTTAATAATAAAAAATGAACACTAATTAAAAAAATAAAAATAATAAAGTTGTATATAATGACTAAACAAACATATATACAGGTCCTCCCCACTATCTTCCTTGCCTGTGACGTACCATCGCTACCCCACAACCTAAAAATATCAAACACTTCCCTATTTCTAAAGCAAAACCCCTATTTAGTGTGGCTGTTTCCCTTAAAACAACATTAATTAATCACTGTGAAAGGTCTAATATAAAGGTTACTTTAGGTCAGCGAATTAATTATACATTAACATTTTTTTGTTATTGCTCTACATTTGAAAAATAGAAACCGTTTTATCCTATTGTTAGGGATGAAAAAAAAAATTAAGTACAAAACACATTGAAAATAATTAATTTTACATGGATGTGATTATATGTGGGTCTTCCACCACACTTTCTGTTTATAAGAGTAAATTAAAGTATATATTATTAATTGTGTACATTTTATAATATAAAAAATATCATTTCTTTTCCTAAAATATTAAATTTTAGAGTGATAAAAATTGTTTTAAAATGAAATAATTAAATTCAAGAACTTTTTAAAGGTTCCATTTTATTATTTGTTACAAGAATAATATAATTCTTCGTTATTAGTCGAAATGACAATGTCTAGTACTAACCATTATTTTTCAAACATTTTCAGAAATATTGTATTCTTCAATTTTTCATTGAATTTTAATTTTAATTTTCCTACAACACATAATAATTTAGCATCCTGTACTATTATTTTTGTTAAAAGTTTATAAAATACACATAAAATCGAGGAAAACTTTATAATCATGTATAAATTACTATTGGCGTACAGATCAACCATGAAAATATAGTTTCAGAAATTTGGTACATGAAAAAGGTCAAGTTATTCGAAGACCAAAATATTAGAGATCAATTGTAGCTATTTCATTTTTACATTATAGCTTGCTAATATTATTCAGAAGGGACATGTCCTAATATAAATAAAGAATTTATTACTATTATTATTTTCGAAATCGGCACGCAATCCTCGTCTTTACCATTATTAAGATTAATTTACCCCATTTTATTCTACCCATTAGAATCATATTTCATCAAAATTGTGTCAGCCGTTAAGAAGTTCTACTGAAAGAAGTTTGGAGTTAATCTACCCAACCGTATGTTGGGTAGGTATAAATACTTTTGTACATTTTAGGGTAATTTTATTCTCTAATTTATTTCCAAATATTGTAGTATAAATTCATAACGATGAGAAGATAGTTGCCAAAATATAACACAAATAAGTTACAAAATTTATTTGTCGGCCAGAATTACTAGCCTTCATCAGGGCTAAAAACAAAAAAGAAGATAACAACCTCACTGGTTATATAGAAAGATTAAAGTAAATAATTATACAGAATGAATATAGATAAAAATACTTTATATATTGTTTCTTTTTATTTTATTATATATATTTTTGATTTACATATTACATTAGTTAAATATATTTTCTTTC
>NW_027106425.1:725378-729837 GCF_000696795.3 Halyomorpha halys | reverse complement strand
TCACATTCATACTAAAATAAAATAAAATAAGAATGAAAAATAAATAAATAAATAAAAAAAAAAATCATAAAAATAAAGAACATCTCTCTTGAAATAAGTACAAACAGAATGATAAAGAAAATGAACGTAATCAAACTATGTGCATGAAAAAATAAATAAATAAAATAATGATAAAAATATAAGGATCTCTAAATTATTATTATTGAATTAAATTAATCATATTTCGTAGTTTATTTGTATTTCATTAATTATGTTATTTTACATATATTTAATTACCTACATGTACATTTTATTTCCCACTTCTTTCTTTACTTTATTTTTATCTATATTCATTCTGTAAAATTATTTACTTTAATATTTCTATATATCTTTTATTCACTGGTTGTTATCTTGTTGTTTGTTCTTAGCCCTGAAGAAGGCTATAAATTCTGGCCGATACGTTAGCACTAATAAATAAATCTTTTATTATATGTTATTCTCTGACCGCACTCCCAACCAATTTTTCCTCATATATGAAGGTATTGAGATCATGTAAACAGTATTTAGTAGCTTAGATTTCATTAGTAGGGCATCGATATTAATGCAGACATCGACTAAAGAGGGCTACTAGACAGTTGATTAAATTTGGGCCACAAGAGCCAACAGGTTATTGGTCCTGTAAGCGAGTTCCTAACTTAACAGCGATCGCTAGAAATCTTGCTAGTGAATCTCCATCAACATTTCCAGTATCTCTACCCATATCAATTTATAGTTAAAGTGAAACATTCGAAATATGATCTACAAAATAATAATGAATTTATAATTAATGAATATGTAGAATATTGAACCGATTTAGATGTTTTTTTTCAAGACGTTGCATGTCGCCATGGAAAAGGTTCAAACCTACTAAAATCGCCAAATTTTCCGGTAAAAGAAAAGTTATAAACAAAATTAAACGTTTTCGCTACGTAGCTCAAAAAGTATACGGTTTTTTTGTTTTTCTTTTACGGTTATTGAATACCAACCGATTTATTTATTTCTGAAGAATAAGAAAAAAATATTAATAAATTCTACTAAACGACATAATTCATAAAAAATTATAAAAACATAGGTAAGTAGGTCAGCAAAATATTTTTATGAAAAAGCAAATTATATTTGTTGTTAGCTACTTCTGAATTCCTTAAATGCCATTTTAAAAAAAAATCAAAAGTTATAAATTTTCAACTAGATTTATTTGATTTTTTTTTTTTTCCGGTGACCATTTTTCATATTATACTCCTCTACATATTATCCAATTTCTACTATAATAGTACCGTTGGAAAACTGAATATTCTTTTAATCTACATTAACAAAATTTTGCATTACTGCTTTTATAAGACGGAAATATTAGTATCAGAAAAAGAAAAAATTTAAAACGTTTTAACGTGACCTTTGGCGCAGTTTATAAAGCCATAAGCCATTGCCAAGTTTGGTGTTGATTGGTTCATATTTACAAAAAAAATATATAAAATAATAAGGCTTCAAGTAAAATATGCTGAAATGTAGTAGTATAGCACCAATATTCAATTTTTTATTTGAATAGTTATTAAATTGATTGCAAATCGATATAAAAATCATTGAATTCGGACAAGTATTAAAGAAGATTTTAAAAAATATTGTAAAATTTTGACAGATTTTTTTTTTTTTTTATTATTGAAAGCTGTATAACGAATATTCTAAAATATAACTATAATGATAATTAATTGCCTGCATAGATCCTCGTTTAAACAATATTAATAATGAGTGATGACAAATTTTTTTATTACAGTTTAATGAAAACCGGTTAGTAAAGTATAGGAACATCAGATATTTTATTTACCAATTTTAATTATATATTATTACCTTATGATTTAATTATATTTTATTATTTACCACTATGCGCTAAATATGTATAATTAGCAAATAATTCATTTATCAATAAACCATAATGTAAATAAAATACTAATGTATGTTCTATAATATAATTCTAACTAAATATAATAATCTATATAAAACTTTCAACTGAGTTCAATTAATCTATAATACATCTCCAAATCTACCAATAACGAAGCATTCTGCTAGAATCATAGCAGACTAATTTTATGCAATATGTTAATATAGATATAATCAAAAATATTTAGAAAACCTTAATATTGAACATGGAAGTACCACGCCAAATCAATAAGATCACATCAATATTTACAATATACTCGTATTCCTCCCGCTTACGTTTTGTCATAGTTCTTTGTACTAATAGGAAATCCCAAAAATAAGAAATCCATTATTTTTTTTTAATATCATAATATATACATCATTTTAATTTATATAATTGCCACTGCAATATTTCGAAAATCTTCTATGCTTACTGTACAGTAAACGAGAAATATTATCTCATAATCTTTTAATTTTCCTTACCTATACCCTTAACTAAGAGAGCTCTTAACCAAGAGTTTTTTTTTTTAATTTAATTTAAATTAGTCTAATAAAATTATATTCATGAAATATTAATACATATCAATTATAATAAAATCTATCCTAAAATAATCAACATATTTATTTATTTTCTTTTAACTCCTACAACTCATTCTCAAGGATTTTATTTATATCACAGATAATATTGTTATTAAAATGTTGCAAGCTATTCTGTCTTTGTAAAAACCTATTACTATTTCATCTATTCAGTTATCAACAATGCATTGTTTAACCTCTCATTGATACAGTGATAGATAAACCGTGTAATAAACTGTGTAAACTGAATAGAAGAAGAATAAGTGAAATGTTGGATTAATGACGAAGATATATTTTGATAAAGGCAGAATAGTAAATAACATTTTAATAGCAATGTCAGCAGTGATAATAATAAAATCCTTGTGAATGGTCGGAATGGCCGAAACGTACGAGCCATAATAAATTAAACATGTTGATTATTTTAGAATAGTTTTCATTATAAATGATAAATGGTAAATGACAAGAAATGGAGTCATATAAATTAATATACATATTAAGTTGTGTATTTATTTTTAATTTTTACACAATACATGAGTTAAATTAATATTTGCTTATGTGGGCGAATAGGTTTCATTCTACTCTAACTAAATTTAATGGCATTATAAATAGAATAAACGACATTTTGCTAATCGAACAAATGATTTGCTATTGCTGGCAAAAGGGTTCTAAAATAAGTTAATAAAATATTTTACTTTATTTTTTTAACTGAAAAACGCATCAACGAATCGATTATGACACCAAAATGATTTATTATTAATTCTCTCAGACGAAAATCAACAGCGTAAATTTTCCAAGAACATTAATAATTACCGATTATGAATGAAATTACTGAGGCAGCCAACTGATAAATAGCGCCTTCAAAGAGACTATCAGGTATCAATGAACTAGCAAGGCCCAAGTGTTCACTCGACCAGCCCAATATTACATTGCCCTTTCCACCCGAAAAAGTGAATGAGTCGAATAGTAATACAGTAAAACCTCGCTTATCCGTCATAAAAGAACCCTTAGTACCGAGACATATAAGAAAAACTCAAATATTAATTTAACAAATATTCAGTAAAAATTTAAATTTTTAACTCAGTAAACTTCATATAAAGAGGTTATTTACATGAAAAATGTATACATTGAAGGAGTTTTACTTTTTTAAACATATTTAAAATTATAAAAACAAAAAAAATTGTTTTTAGATACATGATTTTGTTCATTAAGTCATTTATTTTGTTTCGCTTTACCGAAATTATGATTTTATCGGCACTTTATGTTCATTTTACAGCCGGTTGAACAAAGCTCTTCAGTAATTTTATTCGGTACGATAATGTGTTAGGAATTGGAAATATATTTAAGAGGTTTTTTGGCATTTAAAAGTTGGTTCAGCAGTATTCTGCAAATAATTTATATTTTTAATCTGAAGAATTATTCAAAAAAATGATTCATAAAATTTTACTCCCAGTTATTGACAGTTAAAGAAGCAGTAACTTACAACTTGGGAAATCCAACCGCATCTCGAAGACTAAATAAAGCCCAGGCTCCTGGAGGACATCCTGTAATAAATTATATATTTATCTATTCTATTATTGACATTACTACTATTATATTTATTTTTTTCTCTTCGCATTTTTCTCAAATTAACTCCCCCTCCCCCATTAGAAGTCAAGTTTTATTAAATCTATAAATGTCATCGTTTTTGTTATTAACTTTTTTTTTTCTCTCATTTTAAAATATGTATCTATTTATTTTATTTTATTTTTCTATCTATATATATATATTTTATAATTCATTGTTATTATTCACAATTGTTCAATATTTATAGCGTTGTAAATAGTTAGGGGTGTCTTTTGCACGAGACTATACTCCTCCATAATCAATTATTAAACAAACAAAAATTAACTGTTATATTACCCGTGTAAGGACGATCTGGTATTAAATAAATGTTTGGTCTGAAACATACATGTAT
>NW_027106425.1:724711-725319 GCF_000696795.3 Halyomorpha halys | reverse complement strand
ATATTTATGATTTTATGTATTAGGTATATGATATGAAGCATGTATTAGATAAAAGATAAATAGTCTGTTGTGATTTCTATACATAAATACATGTATTTACTTACTGTATACAAGTAAATCTAATAGTTCATTGTTAATAACCCTGATTCCTTTTAAATAATTTAAAGACAATTTAAATAATATTAAATAATTGATTATTATTCTAAGGATATCCTACAGCTGTATTTTATATTTTTTAATTGAAACATAAGTTAAATATTTTCATCAAGCAATATTGTGAAATTTGCACTAATGTATAATACACGTAACTTTATGTCTTTAATAATTTGATTTAATTAATATATTTAGAAACTTATTCCCACTTTAAAATATTAATAATTATTCACAAAACTTAATGTATTTAGGCCTTGCCGCTGACTTTATTTCCAAAAGGCCTAATTTTAAACTCTGTGAGTACAGGAAAATAAAGATGATATTTATTGTTTAAATAAATAAATTTTATGCTATTTTAGTCTCAAAACATTTTTTATTCCTTCATAAGTCCGACGTTTCGACCAAATTTGCCATCCTCAAGGACAATCTATTACAAACAGCTTTTATTGTACATA
>NW_027106425.1:711384-724511 GCF_000696795.3 Halyomorpha halys | reverse complement strand
TGACCCGGCAATGGAGGAGAAACTCATTGGTTGCATTCTAATGATTTTTTTTCCTATGATAAAGATTTCAGAGTCTTCTTTTCAGCAACCTCGGAAAAATAAAATGTACATCTCATATTTTCAGTATATTGTTTCTTTCATTTAATATCTTGGCTCACTTAATTATTGAATTGGTTTTTTTGTTTGTTTTTGTTCTGTTTATGACATTATTTGTTATATTTTATTGTATAAAGTTTATTAAAAATAAAATTATGTATTGAATGTATGACAAATATATGTAATACAATTTATTGCACACCAGGCATACAAACAAGTGAAATAGAGACTTTTAACATTTTGCCTTCATGGTGTATATGATTCCTTATATGATATTTTATATTATATGTGATCTTATAACAATAATTTTGTCTCTTTAGTCGAAAAATTATCTAAAAATATTATTTTAAAAATGAATAATATCAGTAACCCATCGATTGGAAAATTATAAAATAGTATATCATTTCCATGAAAACTACTACTATATTGCAAATAACTACAATAAATACTTATTTTTAATCTAATATTTAAAATATTTATATTTTAATTTTGAATATGGAATATTTATCAGATGAATCATAATTATTTAACATATAATGCTAGAAGCATATATAGTACTTTTGAGCAGAGACTTTCTTCTTCTTAATTAAATGTTAGGTTGCTAATTATAGCGATTTTGTGATATACTAATATTCTGGACTCTCTGTGCATTCATTATTCATTATCACCTGCATAGAAATTAGTTGAGTACTTCATAATTTATTTATCTTTACTTTATTTATTTTAAACTTCTTTTATCTTTTTAGTATTTTTAACTTACTTGTTAGTTTTGAACTTACTTCTTTGGTGTTAACATTATTAGCTATTGTTATTTTAGTTTCGTTTCTACATTTTAATTTATTAAGAACTTTTCCTTATTAAAAGTATCAATTTTGAATGAGCCCAAAAAATATAAAATAAAACGTGTAAAGTCAATACTTGCTACAGATCACCGGAAAAGAGAAATATGAGATATGCTAGAGTGGTATGTAATGAGAGAATTAAGTTAATAGTGTTAATAACTTAAAAAAAAAACAAGAAGGAAAAAATACAAAAGAAGAAAAAAAAAATTTAAATAATTAATTTATTTAAAAAAATTAAATATTGTACCAATTTATTTTGTTTATATATCTTTCCTTTTAAGATAGATCCACAACACTGAATGAATGGTATGAATGGTAACCATCCAGTAAATATAACTCAGTGGTTGTAGGGCTTAGTAACTAGCGGAACCCTAAAATGTTAATAAACACTGATCCGACGGGTAAAAGTCCAAAGGGTGGAATGAAACGTAGATGGGAGGATTGCGCTAAAACTGATTTAGTAGAATTAGGTATGGAGGGGCTTCACTGGAAGGATGTATGTAGTGATCGATTGGTGGTATCGGAATTGAACCTTCGGGTTCACTAAGCCTTATTATTATTATATATTTTTATTACTAACCCAAGGTTAATGTTAGACATCAAGTTAATTTTTTGTAATTATTTAATATAAATATATTATATTATTATTATTTAAGATAGATCAGTATGCTGTGTTATAGCAACTGTATTTGGGGAGCATTGTTTACTATAAAAAAAGTATTTTTCTCTATTACATACAGAGATAGATTGATAGATAGATAGATATACATGTAGATATAGCACTATAGAACGATGTATTGTCTCGACCCGCACTTTACAGCTCAAACAAGCTGTAAAAATGACTGTACAGATTGCAAAAGTATACAACTTACACTCTGAACGTAAAAACAGTTTCAAAATTTACTTTTGCATTAAATAATAATATACTGCAGACAGAATAATAAAACCCATTGACCTACTAACCTAAATTTTTATAGACCTAATAAACAACAGACATGATGATGATGAAAACATCATAGATTTATATCACCATAGATTATTCTCTTATACTATTTAAATTCCGTTAATTTGTATAAAAATTATTTATAATATTTTATTTTATATAATAAAAAAAAAAATTGTTTCAAAAATAAAATGGAATATTGATTTTCCGAGCTCAATCGTGGACTTAATATAACTGTTATTTAAATTACCATTTGCGACTAATAATAACCAATATGTTCTAATTAAATTTTTTAAATTATTTATTAAGGTTTTGATTTTGATCAGTACCCAAGACCAGTGGATAAGGTATTACGGGAGGATATGAACAGTCCATTACGAAGTGATTGCCTTTGCTCCATAGTCTTGGGCTAACTTGGACCCTCTTCGGATTGGGCTCTCCGGATTGGACGCAACCCCCCATGCAATATTGAGGGGTGGTGTAAGAACATAAAGAATCCTAAGGAGGGTTCCAACTCCCCTCTCGGCCAACCCCTACCAAGAACTTCCACTTTCTCCTTAGGGCCTTTTTATTTCGTCTGGAAATTTTTTAGCATAAAAGAAAACAAACAAAACAAAATTTTTCATGCTGCGTTTATTCCATAGTAGTATCAACTAAAATAAAATTATAGTGCAATTTTTTAGCTAACATTAAAGCATTAGTAAGCTAATGATGGTGGTATCAAATGATTAGCAATAATACTCGCATATACTCTTCAAATAGAATTACTTGATGCTTGAACTCTTAAAAAACAGGTTTGCTTTGGTGATATTTCTTAAATTATTTTATTAAATGGATTTGGAGAAATACTATGATTAAGCCGTATTGGTACCTTCATATTTTTGGGGTTTTAACTTACACTATAAAAATCTCCTCTCCGAATTCCCTTTCGTAGAACTACTACTAAACCCAAGTCTTCAAGACCACATCTAACATAACCCCTACAACGTTCCAGTCAATCCCTAGGGCGTTTACCCATCGGTTTAGCACTGATTACCCTTACAGTTGTTCGTTCACTACCCATCTTGTAATGCTATTACCTCAGTCGTATCATATTTACCGGCTGTTGGTATGTAACACTTTATTTTTAAAATCCATAAGAATTTTTTTTATTTCACTACGTTTAAATATATATATATTTTTTAATACATATCTTGATCTAGAATTACGAAATTGTAGTTTTACCATTTGAAATTTTTTCTTATATCTTTTAATTCAAGTTAAAATGAGTTAAGAATTTTCGAAGAGACAACTGAGGCAACTCTGGCAAGAGAAATATGAGATGGATAAGATTGTAAAAAAAAAAATAATATAATTTAGTGATAACTGAACTTTCGTAAAGTAAAAAAAAAACAACGAAAAATATGCAGTAAAAAATCCAAAATGAGTAAAATCGTGTAGTAAAAACTAAAAATGTGCATAAAATCGCTAAATACACTTTAAATTTATGGAAAATATATTAAAAACCTAAACTTTTGTCCAGAATTGAAGAGTCATGAGAAAGCTAATTGTTTTAATTGATTACATTATGAAGACTGAAATTTAATTTTTCAACTTGTAAAAACTATCTCAATTTTAAGTTTTAGAAAAATTATGCAAGGCTCTATGTTGGAGTATTTCTGGGCGAAATTTTATTTTTAATTCCTTCTAAAATTGCACATAGCATGTTATTCATTTTCAATTGTGTGTTTACATAAAAATATTCCAATAACCTGAGAACTAACATGTAATAAGTCAATGTAGGAAAACTTTAATTTAATTTAAAATATAATCAGACTAATTAAATTGATCAGATTAATTGATTTTTCATTTAATTTTATTAAAAATAATATACATATGTAATATAATAATATAAAAAGCAATATTCAAAAATTCTTACTAGTCACAAAAAAGTGAGAGGGAAGAACTAAGCTAAGGGCTAGGATGTAAACTGTAAATCCGAGTTATAAACAATATTACTGAATGTTCCCTATGACAAGCTTATTCCAGAGAGACCAGGAACAACTGGTTAATACTATGCCGAGAGTGTTCGTCACTTATGTTTAATTTTTTTTTTTTTTTTTTTTTTTTTAATTCGTCTAAATTTTAAATTAGAAATTAAATGAGGAAAAATAATTAATGAATATTGGTATACATACACCTAAATATGTGTATAATGTGAGAAATTCAGTAGTTCAAACATTAAATTGTATGCTAAATAGATAAAAATTCTGCCCAAAAAGAGTAAAACATTCAATTTTGTATAGAACTACAAAACTTGCAAAATAAAATTAGTATTATTTGAATTTGTTTTTCATGATTCGAATTTCTGTAGAGGTTTGGCCAGATTCTAACCTAAAAAACAGATTTAATTGCATGAAAAAACCGATCTCTTGTGATAAAAAAACTACATTATGATAAATAAGTAAAATAAAAAGATACTAATATTCAATAAGTATATTGTGTCTCGCAGTGAGTGAATTTTTACCTATCTCATTTCCTTCAGACATTCAGACATAGCTGACATCAGTTGCTAATGTAAAGCTGTAACCGCCCCTACAAAATATTTCATTTGTTTTATTTTCTTAAATAATAATGATACATAGACTAAGCTGCCATGAAAAAAAGCTAACAAAGTACTTTGTGTTTACAAGAATTTATTGTTTTGCCAAAAATACGAATACTTCTTAAATACTTATTTTTTTTTTTTTTTTTGCAAAACTGACCGATCTTGCATAGACTTTTTAGGTTTAATGTCGCCCCAAATAAAAAGATCCGTAGGTGTTAGATCTAGATAGCTTGCGCAAAAATAACACTATCAAATGCCGTTCGGACTCTACTTCTGTGGAAGAAAGATGCCAAGCCAGTCTTAATGCTCAAGGTAATTACTTAGAACATTTAATATGGGGACACTTAATGTTTAATATTGGGACACTTAACCCTAAAAAACCTGTAATAGATATTTTGTCTTTTTTAGTCAAAGTTTTACCACTCCCTAATGGCGGGCCTGGATATTATGAACCCTAAGAATTTAAATTTATTCAAGCATTCAAACATATTTCCTGATTTATCTATACTATACTAAATCAATGCCTTCTGTATTACCGACAAATTTGTTTTATGGGCATTAATAGTGAGGGATTATTTTTTTAAAAATTAATTTTACAGTAATTAAATATATACGGTTGTATACATTGTATGCATACTAATAGCTAATTTGTTAATATAGCTTTTTATTTGAAGTTTACGGTAGTGAGTTCTTGAAGTAAGCTGAAGGTGGAACGGATATAAGATTTTCTGACTTAAGGAGGCCTTCATAAATAGCTCTATGGATTATGGATATCAATTTTGTGGTAATAGGCAAAGACAGATACAAACGCTTGTTAAATAGAACTCCCCCCCCCCCCGCAGCTGAACGCAGAGCGTGGATTGGTCTCTAATTGCGATCTGGGAAGGAGTTGCTCTTGACGTTCTAATTGCCCCCACCCCATCCCTCAACCCCATCTTCCTCTCGGATCTTCCCTTTTTTTTCTTTTTTTTTTTTTTTTGTTCCTCCCCACTCAATATTCCTTCTCTCTCCCTTTCAGGCTACCATGGAGTAATAGATTGTCAGTCACTGTAAAGACACCATTCATGGCCTTTTTGTTTCCCTGATTCCTGGAACATTTGAAAAGAGCCGTCGGAAAATTCAGTCAATATCTGATTCTCTATTCAGAATTCAGTTTAAAATTTTATGAGTCTGTTTTATTCTTCTCAGTATACGAAAATATGAAAAAAAAACAACCTAATCTGCTTCTTTTTTTTTTTATTTACACAAATTTAAGACAACAATTAAATATTTACTGCGGTTTGTACCTCACTGTAAGACGAAAATTTAAAACAATAAATTTTTATTTTTCTATAAAAATTCTTGTTCTAGAAGTTCTCGAATATCAATGTTGTTCTTACCAAGCACACAATATTTTAACAACATATAAAAAAGGCTTATAAATACGGTTGACACGATCGGCTGTATCCGGTTTTCCTATCTAATTCTAAGAAAGTCTATCTATTTCCTCATTTCATAGATCATATTTATATTAATAATAACAATGAAAGATGCTTAATTATTTCTAAAAAATAAAATTTAAGGTACTTAAAGGGGAAATTTTTTGAGAATTCCCGTATTTTAACCCTGTAACGCTTTTCATTGTCAAAATCTAGCTGAAATTAAAGAAAACTTGATTGGAATTAGATATACTGAGTTTTATTAAATCATTAGGGCCGTTTTTAAGAAAATTTGAGAAACATTCTATAATCGACTTTTCGTGTTTGTGCTAAGTTGTTAACACACATAAATTTGCAAGACATGGTTATTTCGAGTCAATCTACCAAAAAATCAAATTTGAGGTAAATACTGATTTATTTACTTTCCTCCGGATATCCACTTATCCCAGTAAACCTTACACGTGTACATAAATATGAATAAAGCAAGAAAAAATTGATCAAAAGATGAAGGATATAGTGATACAGGCCAAACTAAATAGAGAGAGAAATGCTTTATTCTTCCATGCTGACCAAATACATTACACAGCATACTGATCAATCCGTGATCGGACATATATAAATTACATACATTTACATGATATGATAAAAAAGAAAAAAAACATTTTTTTTTCTCTCAGAGTTTCCTTTTACAATCAATTCCAGTCTACATATTAAATACAAATATTTCAATTTATTCTTTTTTTTTTCCTTCCATTTCACAATTTTGTACCTCATTTGATCGACAAGTTCACTTTCCCCAATTCACCCTCTCAGATCCTCTCCAGTGATCCGTTAAACAAATTCATCATTAGACACCAATGTGAAATTAAACCAGAGAAATAATAGTCACAGCAGTAGATCAGTATACAGAAAAACAAACAAATAAATACATTTTACAAAAACAAAACTAATGTATAGATTTAAAAGAACATTGATTTTCTTCATAATATAAATATATATATTTCATTTACGCATATATTTTATCCTGCTGAGCCTCACAAGTTATTTTGTTAATTTATTTAACAGTTGATAATGTGAAGGGAGAGGTATAGACTCATACAAAAGACCACTTATTATGTAAAATGCTTTAACCAATAAACTATTTGTAATGATAAATATTAATTATAAAGCCAAAAAATAATAACAGTTATGCAATTAAAGAATGAAAGAGAAAATAACAAATAATATTTATAGAATTAATGAAATAAATAATTGACTTATACTGAAAAATAAATAATAAAGATAATAAATTATTTTAGAGGTTGCTATAACTGTCTATAGATGTCTTTGGGGAGAATTTAGTTGGATTTCTAACGCTGTAAGTTATTGTAAATTTAAATGGTAGTCGTGTGTGGAATTTTGTAAACTTTTTTTTAAATCATAGAGAGAGTTCACCGTGAGAGGCCTCTTGTGAAACAATGTTGAATATAACAAGAAGTATATTATAATTATATTTGTTTTATTAATCTATTTATTTATTTTTTTAAACTTATTTATTTATTTAAACTTATTTTTTAGTTTTTAACATATTTATTTGTTTTGTGCTTTACTACCATGGCTATTCTAAATTAATTTATTTCTACATATTCATTTATTAATAACTTGGTTTCCTTATTATTTATTTTCTTTTATTCATATGCGTGAACTGATTTTGGTAATATTGGTTGAGACTATAAATTTAAATTTAAGTTGTATGATAAATTGAATATTAGCATCACATCATTTAAAAAGAGAGGATAACATTGTTACGGTTAATAACAAAACAAGAAGTAAAAAAGGAAAAAAGATGTATGAATAAATAAAAAATGTACTATAACATAATTATAAAAAAACTGTATTTAGTTTATAGGTTTTGGAAAAATATGTCTCTTGCCTCTGTTAATTACCATAAGCTGTGTTTATGTGACTAAATAAAGCATTTCTCGCTCAGTTTTCTTAAACATGAGGCGATGGCCTTGAAACGTGCGTTTCCCTTTAAACTGCCAATTTCCAAAGAAAGAATAATATTGGAGAGAAAGTTATTAGTTAAGAGTATATGTTAGAAAATAACAGAGGGAAAGGCAATGGTGAATAAAGTTTTTAGCTAAGTTATTTTTTTTTTCAAGCAACACCATATTCACTGACTAGTATACTGAACCAACTTACCCTGGCAGACTTTTAAGCTACCCCTCCCTGCATCCTTACCATAAAAAAAAAAGCCATCAAATTGATCGCGAGGCCAATTTTGGTAAATCATCGCTCACTCACAATGTCTGGGATAGAATTCCGTGTACCATGGACTTTAGAGCGATTGTAGAAGACAACACTTTCAAGCAATTGTTCAGACATGTTTCATATAGATCAAAAGTTATTAATTATACATGTTCTTTTAATTCCCCTAGATGTGAGTTATTTGGCCCTTTAAATAATTGTTTTATACGTAGTCAGATAAACCGTATATCTGTATTTCAGTACGATGTGTACTTAGCGAGCTATTAGATTAGTAAAAAGTAATTAATATTATTCTTTCACGATGCATTTTCTTGCCCCTTCCCCCCCCCAAAAAAAACGCGAAAGTGAAACATTGAAATCAAATTATCAGTCATACTGTACAGCTTTATAATAACTTTTATATATTGCAGATGATAAAAAAATTAAAATGTATTTTAAGTTAGTAAAAATCTATCATGAAAAATCGCATTTTTAGGTAACGCATTTACGGAATACTCCCATCAAAAAGTTGAGTCTAGAAATTTATTTTCTTCATGAGCCTATATCTCGAAATCTTAATAACTGATTTAAGAAATAAAAAATAGTTTTGAACATACATATTACTTATTCACTAATACATTGCTGGAATGCACCTGAATAAACATAGTATGTATTTCAAATCCTTTCTTCCTCCTTAGACTACGCCTATGTCATGGCTATCGATTGCGACAAACGCTTTAGATAAAAAGTAGATAAGTTGGCCAACCCTGTCCTAAATATAATTAAAATCTTGCAGTCCAAAATACTTAATTTAAAGTTCATTTTATTTAATTAAAGGATTATTTATATTCACTTTTGTTGTTTCATTGATTTTATTTCGTAATATGTAATAATTTTAATTATTGACTGATAAACATGCCCCATATTTACGCTTAAACATTTATTAACAATCGACTTCTATTCCGAACTCAGTTGATAAGCTCATCAGAGCTTAGTTGGTTATTAAGTGTAAAATCTGATTAAAAACTCTACAATAGCTCGGGAGGAAGTTGAGACTGATAGAAGGGGCAACTCCCTCTACCTGGATTAAGCTAGTTTGAGAAGGAGCTGCGTCAGGCTAGCTTACCGCAACTTCTCCACCCCATCTCAAGATTAATTTAATTCTACTTAAGTTAGCCGGCATTACTGATTCAGAGAACAGCTTAGGCCATAGTTCTAATCGGACCGAACCTGGGGGTGTCTGGGCGGGAGTCTTCCGAGGATGGGGGAGGGGGGGCTGAGAACTTGAAATTGCCAAACTTTAATAACGTCTCCCGGTGTGCCATTTGTAAGACTTGTTGGAATGGACTGGAGAGGATACAGTACTGCCCCTCGTGCACTTCATATACTGCCCGAGTGCTGTTCTGTTTATCTTCTCCTCTATTGCTTCCGACCGGTGGAACACAGCGAGGGCTTATCGGCCTTATATACGACAAGCGATCACATATCATCCAACACAGGCATATGGGAAAACAATATTAAATAACAATTGTAATGAGACATATTAATGAGATAAACTCCTGTTGGATATGTTCAAATATGAAATGATTTTAATCTTGAATGAACTGTTTAAAACACCAACGAATTAGCCCGTGTTATAATAATATAAACAATATAACCAAACGTTTATATTACAAAGAACATACATAGACCTCATAGATATTGCTAAAACATTCGATACCGTCAACCCAACATATTTTCAAATTGATACCATATCAACAGCAAACCTACGCAATATATCATATCCAATGATATATCCTATCCTAAATAGCAAATCCAAATTATAACCAGAAACACCTATTTTTATTTAAAAAAAAAATCTCAAGCCACAGCTGATGTATGGCTGTGAAGTCTAGGGAGCGGCATCCTTTACAAAAAGTAAAAAAATTACAATCTTTTCAAAATAAAGTCGTAAGAATTACAGTGGAAGGAATTACAAATAGAGACAATAGAGGATTACACCAAAAAAAGGTTAATGAAGTTCCACTCCCAGTCACCGACAGATAAAAGTGCAGTAACCTACAACTTGGAAAACCCAACCACAACCTGAAGACTGAAGCCCAGTCTGCTGCAGGATATCCTGTTCTAAATTCTATATTTATCAGTTTTGTTAATGTCTCTAAAATTTTATTTTCTCTTCATCTTTTTCTTAAATTCACTTTTTTTTACCATTAGAAGTCAATTATTTATTTTGTTAAATCCATAAATGTCATTGTTTTTGTTATTAACTTTACTTTTATCTTTTATTATGAATTACTATTTTAATCTATTTATTTAATCTTATTTTTTTAAATATTTATAACGTCGTATATTTTTAGGGGTGTCTTTTGTGTGAAACTATACCCCCACTATAATTAATAGTTAAAAAAAATAATGAACCTCTTACATTAACCGTGTAAGGCCCACCAGGCCGATCTGGTATAAAATAACAATAAATATCCCAATATTATATGGTATTAAATAAATATCCCAAGATATCTAATATTATTCATAAAATCATTTTTATCTAATAGACCCTTTAGCCAATAATACCCCCCTCCCCTAAACCATAGCATTGCCGGTCTCCCACGGGGATCCTGTTTAAGTCCAGACCTAAACACCACTAGCAATACTATATCGTATCGTCAATAGAAAATTTGGATTAAAACCAGATACAAATATTTTCGTGTACAAAACAATACTAAACCCATTACTGATGAAGAAGAGGCATCCTGTACAAAAAGAAAACAAATTGCAATCATTCCGTAACAGGGTCCTGAGAATCGCGGTAGATTCCAAAAATCTTCCTTTATTTTAATAAAAAATTAAAATCATCCCTCAAAAATAAATTTATTCTTAATAAAGCCGTACTGAGACCTATCATAATATATGCCTGATCTCTAATTCAACGAACTTGGGAAAAAAAAATTGTTAATTTAATGTGAAGAATTGAATAAAGTTTTTTAAAATTGATGTGGTTCTAAAATTGTATTACGGATGGCCGAAAAAAAACTTTTGAGACTAAAATTGGATAAAATTTATTTATTTAAACAATAATAACACTCAAGAAAGTGTAAAGATTATATATAATGTAATATTTGCATTTCACTTATGTCTCTCATTTTATGTGTAATTTGGCACCGACCGATAGATGTTATCTGGCCTCTGTTTCATAATAGAATACAAACTAATACTATTAGTCTTGTAGATTTAACTTAATACAATCACATTAACTTGTTCAATAGTAACTTGTAGTTTGTTTGTTTGTTTGGTTGTTTAGTGGCGCCAAACTTCATTGGTCATCAACGCCATTTATATTTTATTTAATTTTGCTAATATTCGTTAAATTTTATTTTTTTTTAATTTTTTTTTTTATTATTTTTTTTTTCTTCCGATCAAGTTATATTTTTGTCAGTAAATTTTATGATTTTAAAAACTGGAACACCAATTCTATTGCCTTATCATCGTCTCCAATGGTTTTTGATATATCTTGGCTTAGTCCCAAGCTATTGAGGTGTGGTGTAAAATATGGGCATCGTTGGAAAACATGGCTTATTGTTAAATTGTTATTGCAATACTGGCAGTTCGGAGGCGTTTCTTTTGATATAAGATAAGAGTGGGTGAGCCTCGTGTGACCTATTCTCAGCCTAGTCAGTACAATTACTTCTCTACGGCATTTGCGACTGGAGGTACCCCAGGACTTGACATCCTTTTTAATAATTTTTAATTTGCTCATTGGGCTTTCGTTCCACATAGATTGCCATTGATCTTTGACTTCCTTTACAAGAGGCCTGCATATCTCTGACGGAATAACTTGTAGTTTAGTAGTAACTTGTAGTTTAGTACTTTTTAACTGCTGTAATATCACTAATACTCCTCCCTATTATGAAAAAAAAAATTATTAGTGTAATTAACACGTTGTTTCTATACTTGTATTATGAACCAATACTTTTATTATGAAACAGGGTCGGACCATATTGAATGTAATTTTTTAAATGAATAAAATAAAAAAAAAAATGATTTCTGTTAAACACTGGTAGAAACAGTGTTAAAAAGGATGTTATACTTGTTTTGTATTAGAATATCAAGTCCAAACGTTTGCCAAGGGAATGGCAAGAGGCAGGGAGCCGTGAGGGAGCTGCTACAAAGGATCTTGGTCAGGCCGAGCGGAGGTTTTTAATTATAGGATCAATTATATATAATAAGATGGCGGTAAGGGGTCTTTGTGGACCCTTATTGGGTCCACGTCTCCTTTAAGGGTTCAGTCTTCGAAGGGAAGGGGAGGGGATGGCACTCTCCCATTTAGTCCCAGGGGGAAGAACGCCAGTAATCGCGTTACTCGCCTACTTCGGGGGCACCGCTAAAGTCAGTAAATGACGGTAGAACTAGCTCGAAGAGATATATTCATGAAAGGAAACAACCACCCTTATATTGTATTTGATAAACTTTTTAACTTTGTAAAATATATATAAATAAATACACAATGCCAGTTTTGAGCCCACCAGTTGTAAAACTCTTCTGAGATAATCTTTGCATATAACATAAATATTTGTTTTGTTTTTTATCTATATTTTATGTTTTATATTGTACACACACACGGAGTGTTTCAGGGTTAAATGTCCTAACTGAAAATCTTAAAACAAGATTGAGATCAATACCAATAGTCCATTAAATAATAAATTATTTAGAAAAGAAATAATATTTCATGTTAGAAACAAAATTAAATTTATCGAACCACCCTATAACAATAAATTTGGTGAACGTACATTAAACTATATTGTACCACATCTGTTCAATCGCTGACAAGAAGAACACATAAATAGATCAACCCCCAAAAAAAACAAAAAATGAAATATTTAACTGGCTACTTAGCTGTATATCTGTCTGGTTTTTTTTTTTTTCATTATTTTATCATTATGTTATTTTATTTATTTATTTTTCATACAGATAGTCTGATTATGTTCATCTTGTCTATTCTTTTGTTTGTATATATT
>NW_027106425.1:708885-711138 GCF_000696795.3 Halyomorpha halys | reverse complement strand
TTTTTTTAATTTTAGTATGTATGAGATCATTCATCAATATTACCTATTGCCCACAACTGTGTGGCAGATTGTAATATCTATCAATAAATAAATCTATCAATTTAAAAAAAAATTTGTTTTCATAACTCCGCATAACTTATCTATTATATTACAATTTTAATTAGCAATGTATGTGTGTGCTTAGTAATAAGTACTATTGTATCCTTATTTTTATCACATTCTTTATCATCTTGTCTTATTCTCATTAATATATTAATTCACTAATTGTAAATTTGCAGCTTTATTATTCACTTCATAATCCTTTCAGTTATTTTTATTATCATCATTGCTATTATTTTTTATTGAATTTAGTTTTTTTTAATAATTATAATTTTAGTAGTTGTTAATTAAATTATTAATTGTATCACTTGAGATCAATTCATATTATATTTATCAAGCTTAAAAATCGTATAGCTTCCACAACGTCCTAATAGTCTAAACTATAATATTTACATTTCACTTATGTCTATCATTTTTATGTATTATTTTGGCTCCGACCGATAGATTGGTCATTTGGTTGGAGCATATTTGTTGTAATTTTTTAAATAAATAAAATTTTTAAAAATAATGAGCAATTTAAACAATTTTCTCATGAAGGTAGCTCCCACCACATTCACTTCTTACGGAGATATAAATGTTGAGATCAACACATTTTTTTTTGTTTCTAAATTAGGTTTACCATTATAAAAAAATCAGATATTAAAGTATTTATAGGATTGGTCACGGAGGACTAAATCATGAAAAGTTCGAATTTCGTAGGTTATTGATAATTTAATTTTGTAGATGAAGATTTGAAACTTTGATATCAATAAATATGTCATACTATTTCATTCCGTAAAAAAAGTATGAAAATAATTAATTGGTTCATTTTATAATTTTAAAAAAATTGTCTTTAATCCTTTGTTAATACCGTTAGGCCTCCGCTGCTTTGGAAGAAACATACCAGGCCTGTCTTATGCATATGTTATCACTTTGAGAAATATTTCATATGAATGGTAATGTCTAAATTTCATTCATAAAGAAATTAATTGGAACACATATCAATTTATTTATTATTACAAGAAAAATATTTAGACAAAGCGTTAACGGCAAATTTTTAAAAACTATAAAATGAACTAATTATTTTCAAAGTGTTTCTACAGAGTGAAACATTATGACAAATTTATTGGCAAAGTTTCAAATCTTCAAAATTAAATTATCAAAAGACTACAAAATTAGAACTTTTAAAATTTTAGTCTACCCTGACTTCTCTCATAAATACTTTAAGAACAAAAATTTTTTATAATGATTTATCTAATTTATAAAAAAAAAAAATGTGATGAATTCTATATTTATTTCTCAGTAAGAAGTGAATGTGGTGTGAAATTCAGCTGAAGAACATCATTAATGTATTTTATTACTTTTATTGTTTCAAACATTGAGGTTTGCGGACGATATAGTTATTTTCGCTAATTCATTAACTCAGACGAAACAAATGGTCAGCGAAATTTTTGAGCAGTGCGAATCCGTGGAGTTGAACATTATAGAGAAATTATTTGGCATTCTGCGCATACATTGGGTTGCTATAACACACAGCGTACTCATCAATCCATAATTGGGCATATATACCCTACAATACACTAACATTTTCCATTTTTCAAACAATAATTATCAATAAACTAAATAAAATACACTTAAAATGCATTTTTTTTTCTTAAGAACATAGATAATAAAAAAATCAGAGAAAGGAGAAGTAAAAGTTAATAACCAAGAAATCAGTTTATATTTATATATTTTCACACAAGACTGAAAAGACAGGAAACTGCACGTCGATTTCGATTATTACAGCACTTACTAGACAAACGGTCCAAACTTCCAATTCATTACAAAAGATTGATTTACATGACAATTATAAGGCCTATCTGGACATACGGCGTTGAGCTTTGGGGCTCCACTAAACCTTCGAATTCCTCTCGTATCCAATCCTTACTATCCAAAATCCTTCGTAAAATCCTAAATGCTCCCTAATTTGTCACAAATAAAATCATCCACAAAGACCTTAATGTTGCATTTATTACCGATCTAGCCCGAACCAGATATTAATCCTCCCATTACAAACTCCCTAACCACTCAAACCCAATAGTTTCTAATCTTGCTTCCTCGTTTATTCCGGACAATCCTCCGAGGCGTCTGAAAAGAAGATGGCCTCGAGACCTTATATTGTAAAAATGTTTT
>NW_027106425.1:705585-707445 GCF_000696795.3 Halyomorpha halys | reverse complement strand
ATTTAGTATACATTTATACTATAAATAGTAGATATTTTTTTCATGAAAAAATTTTATATGAAATACATTTTTAAATGTCAACTACCTTCAGGATTAAAGGCAAAGGTAGTGGAAACATATGTATTCCCAGTTATTTTATATGGATCTCAAACTTGGTCAGCAACAGATAAAAATTATAAAAAACAATGCAATTTTCAAGAAGTATGATATCAGTAGGTACCATGACAAGAGACAGCATTTACTATAGAAAAGTACAATATAGGATTAAAGTTAAAAGCCCACAAAAGAAGCACAACAACTAAAATGAAGATGATGGGCTGGACATGTTGCCAGACTTAATACAAGAAGGTGGTCCAAAATTGAAACAGAGTGGGGAGAAAGGAAAGGAAAAAAAAATACAAGATGGTGAGATGAGATAATTAAAAGAGTAATAGACTTTTGGGCTACTGTGGTTAGGAATAAAGAACTTGTTGTAAATTTTCATTTATAGCTAAGTCTTCAATTACAGCAGAGAAAAAACTTTATTTAATTATAGGAAAATTATTTTAAATTAATGTAAGAAATTTAAATCAATGATTTTTTTTTAAATTTTATTTATTGCTATTTACAACTTTATTTACATTAAAATACATCAAGTAAACTTGACGCAAGATGAAAATGGAGTGATACAGACATGTAGAGAACCTACCCATTGGTAGCACTCTAATAATATTTCTTCATTAGAAGGTCTCGAGGCCATCTTTTTTTTTTTTCAGGCGCCTCGGAGGATTGTCAGGAATAGAAGAAGCAAGGTTAGAAACTAGTGGGTTTCGATGGTTAGGGAGTTTATAATGGAAGGATTTATATCTGGTTCGGGCTAGATCGGTTACATATTGAACATAAGATCTTTATGGATAATTTTATTAGTGACAATGTAAGGAGCATTGAAGATTTTGGATTGTGAGGATTGGATACGAATGGAATTCAAAGGTTTAGTGAAGCCCTGTATGTCCAGATAGGCCTTGTCATGTAAATCAGTCTTTTTTAATGAATTAAATCAATAAATAAGGGGAAATTTCATAAATTGTTTATAAGTCAGACTTATAGCTTCCAAGTGAGAGGCTTTTAAGTTCTTTAAATAATGCAAATATAGCTGTTATTATCATTATTATATAGTTCAAACCATGACAAGGACTTAATTGGCGAATATATTCCAAGCAATAATTAATAAATATTTATCCTTCACGAATTCCTCCGGTTCAATCACGCATTCAATGATGGTATTAAGAAGATTTCTCATTACTGAGATGTTTGGAATGTCGGGAAGAAGGCACCCTAACCGGCGGAACTAATCGATCCCCGTGTAATCTTACATGATCACTTGCTTAGAAAGCTCTAACAGGGTTCTTCTATTTCAGAACTACTCCAATAAGGTTCCAAGGAATGCGATGGCTTGTAAGGAATTCGTAAGATATAATTGTAAATCGAGCTGTGTAAAAAGTATACTATTTCGGAAGGAAATTATTCTTTTTTTTGGCTGCATAAAAAGCAAAGTCAGTTATAAATTCCGCTGATATTGAAGGGTTCATACTCATCGGCAACTTGGTAGATACCGATGGTTTATTCAATAAACTATTTTCATTTAGAGGCCAATAGGTAATGGTTTTATTAATTATATTCCGTAAATCATGATCAATGTTCAAAGAGATTATCGTAGACCCCTAAGAGTTACAAAAAGTTCATAAAGACCATGTTCTAATAAAAAACAAAACAAAAAACAATACAAATAATTCATGATTTTACGAAAAACGAAACTCAAACGCTTGAAAGGCCATATTCTTCTTTTTAAAACAATCTTGATCCTTTTCTCTCAACTTTATT
>NW_027106425.1:700225-700465 GCF_000696795.3 Halyomorpha halys | reverse complement strand
TGTTTTAAAAAGAAACTAAACCACTCTCAAACGGCCATATTCTTTATAGGCGCTGGGATCTCGAGGTGCCCTACTCTACCCCTCATGCGTGAGGGATAGAGTGAGCTCGGGGATCCTCAGGTCGATTGTGTAAATATTGTATATAATTTATTTTACTTAGTTTGATTATGTTCATTTTATTTATTTACTTTTTTGTTTATATACGTATAGAGATTTTATTTATATATATTTCTTTAATTT
>NW_027106425.1:697102-699860 GCF_000696795.3 Halyomorpha halys | reverse complement strand
ATTTATATATATTTTTTATTTTATATTTACTTACTTATATTATTTTATTTCTTTTGTTTAGCACTATCTCTCATTGCCAAAGTTTGTGGCAGATTGTAATATTATCAATAAATAAATGTATACTGAAAGGCCATATTAAATATTTTTTAATAAACACAAATTCTAGTACTATTATACTACTACTAATTTAAAATTCCCAAATTAAATTATTTTTATTTCGCAAATCAAAATTTCACTCACTTGGATGGCAAAAATTTCAAAAAATAAATTTTAATTTATCAGATGAGATCGACTACACCCTACTCTTTTCCAATTTTTTCAGTATCTAAAATGCAGTTTCAATTTTTCCATTTCTTTCCTTAGATGAAATTCTTTTTTTAGTTCATATTTATAAATTTTTTTTATTACTGTTAACAGTGTAAAATGCTTAACTTTTTCAAATAAACAAAATTAAAGCTACTTTAAAATTTTGCACTACTGTAAACCTTCTAATTAAAATATATCCTATATATATATTTAAGTTAAAATAGAAAAAATTAATTATCTTTTTAAAACTCAAAACTAGAATTTTCTGGTTTTATGGAATCTGACTCAATCCATATGAAAGTTCTTGTTGCTTACTATCACCCTGGCAAAATCAGGAGCCAAATCTTGACCAATCACGAAAAAAGAAGTTTTTGTAAAAAGGCGATGTCTTGTAAACAACGTAACCGACAACGGCTCTGCTAAGACCCTTATCTTTACACGCGCAGCCATCAGGTTTTCCTGTATATGCTACTGTAAACTTACGACGAGTGGAAAAATTATCGGAAACTGTTTGTACAAAGGATTTGAATTTAATTTCATTAAAAAAAAAAAGAAGAGAAATCGGCCTTTTACTATTAGATTATGGTAAATAGTAAGAATTTCCAGCAGCTGTTGGTAACAGATGAAAGGAATGAAAATTTACAAAAAAAAAAAAAAAAAAAGAAAAAGTATTGTGTAGAATTAGGTTTTTTGGAAACGTTAATTAGTTTTTAAAGAGGTGATAATGTGCCAAGCCATTTCACAAGGGCCCATTTTCATCTCATTTCATATATAAGGGCCCATTTCACCATCTTTAGGACCCCTAACTTCTGCTATTGACAAATTAAAACTAATAAAAAAAAATATGAATCTAATCATAAAATATGGACTGAGAAGTATGATAACCTAGCACTGACGTAGATAAAAAAATAGACTTCTAAAAAGTAATTCATGATTTTTCTGATAAAAAATCGAGAAAAGCAACAAGTCATTTTTTTTTCAGTTTATTTATTCCTTCCAAAAATTAATTACAGAATGATTCTAACTAGTATTTTCTTTAATTCTGTTTATAACCCGTTGTACAGAAAATAATTTGCATGGTCCCGTCTATAATTTGGAAGTCCCGATATCCTGTAGTGTCTCTGGTTCCCACTAAATAAAAATAAAAAAAAAGTTCTAATGAAATACTGTCACATTCCACACATAAAATCAGGAAATTTAAGATTAGTTTTTTATAGTAATTTACTTTTTTTAATAGGAAAAGATAACTAAATTAACTATTCAATTTTGGTATTTATAAATTGCAATATAGTAGTTGAATTTGTCTTAACAAAAACCGTTTGATAGGAACATTGAAGTGGCTAAATAACTCATAATTTTTTTTTTGTTTTTTAGGTGGGGGGGGTTAATTTTTTGATTTTGTGATACTTAGTGGTCTACAATCACTTCTTTGGATATTTCTTCATTTATGAGACATGTGGTATGCAGCTATTACTAATTGGCCTTAAATTGTAATATTTCATAATAAAAACAGTTAAAAACTGAACAAAAAAAAGTCATCCGTAAAATCGCTGGTATTAATTAAATTGCTAATGAATAAAACTCCATAAATATTAAGGGGTTTTATATCTGATTATATACTAATTATAAATAATATTGTGCACTAAGAAAATATACATTAATAAAACAAAATAAAAAATTAATTATTAATTATAAGGAGAAAAATAAAAAATGAAATGTGTGCGTCCTCTGTCATCGTGCGCCCCTTAGCCTATTTGGAAAATGCGTCCCTGTAATTCACATCAAATTCCTTTATACTAACCAAATAAAGATTTCAAAATGACGATCAATACGTATTCGTCAAATTATGAATCACATAAAGAATTATATAGCGCAGTAATTGTTTTAAAATCTTCAGAAGGACTTGAAGATAAGATTATCTTAAAATATTGATAAGGAAATAACGGCCTGTATCATAAAATACCTCCTTGCTTAGCTTTCAATTTTAAAAAATATTTCATTATAATAATTGTTTACTACGCTTATTTTTACTTATAATCACCTATATATTAAATAAATAGTAAGGAATCGTATACCTCGATTGTGAAAAATTACGGATCTGAGTTTTCAAGTATACATTCTTACGTGCCATGGATTCAAATAACAATGTCATGCAAAATACACTGAGATATGTGAATAGTCATATGGCTGGAATTTTACCAAATACACCATCTTATATAGCCGAATTTCAATTTTTATTTAAAACGTAACATCCATGCAAAATTAAATTGTCTTTTATAAATAGGTTTGTTTTAATGGTCTGGCAGGGATTAAATGCTGAATTTTCAAAATGCTTTCTTATAAATTTCATTTTTTTTTTTTAATTTGAAATAATTAAAAATATTGCTTTAATATTAATCATAGATAGTTTGATTATGTTCATTTTGTTTATTCTTTTGTTTGTATATATTTT
>NW_027106425.1:679534-697052 GCF_000696795.3 Halyomorpha halys | reverse complement strand
TGTATATATTTTAAGAGAGTTTTTTTTTTAATTTATTTTATTTATTTATTTATTTTTTATTCATTTATTTATTTTATTTTATTTTAGTATGTATGAGATCATTCATCACTATTACCTATTGCCCACAACTGTGTGGCAGATTGTAATATCTATCATTAAATAAAAAGTATTATTTAAAAAAAAAAAAACAGAGGCCTACATTAAAAAAAATATTAACCATGAATGATTTTGATGATTAACTTTACTCTCTTCTTTTCTCCCTTCCTTTAGTGCACTAAGGCCATTTTAGCAGAGTGGGGCCTCAATCCAACGGAATCAGCCCGCCCTGTCTAACACTTATCTTTACTTAAATTAAATTTTTTTAGAATAAATTAATGAATTTTTTTTTCTTATTTAACCTAAGAATATTAGTTTAAAATTTTATAATTAACTTCATAGAAAATTAATTAATGAAGAAGACGAATATATAAATGGTAATACAATTTTCCAATGAATCGATGTTTTAATCGAATTCTACTAATGAAAACAGGAATTTGTAATAAAACGAAGATATCCTTTAAAATGAGGTGGTTATAAGATATTGAATAATTAAGATGTGCAGGATAATTAGCAGTTTGTCCTAAACGTTATCCGAAAGATAGAAATATAGGAAGTAAGAAGTGCTTTATTTCTTTTAAAATAAATAAATAATACATATATTACACATACATTTAAAATACAAATAGACTTTGGACTCACAGAAGCTTTGTCAAGCTTGTGATGGAACGGCCCTGGAGGATTGTTTCCACTTTTTGACAAATTGCTCCGTGTATTATGGGAACCGAATCCGATACATGCCAAAGCTAAGTGATATTAGCCGAAATCAGTTGTATGAATTTCTGTCTGTACCCTCAGGATTGGACCTTAAAATGTTTTTTTATATATGTAACCCAAAACCTTTTGCTTAGAGCTGGATACAGTTCTTCCCAATAGGAGGTATAGTTTTTGTTTTGTTTTCATTTTTTCGTTTTTTGATATTATTAAATATGAACTGACGTTTTTGTTTTACTGTTTTGTTCTAACGAATGTGGGATGAACCAGCAAGGATGTATTGTTTGTTATTAGTTTATATAAACGATCCTTAACTCGTCATTTTTTTATGAATTATCTATTTAATGTATTTCACAGGCTAACTTTATAGGTTGCCCTATTAACAAATAAATAAGTTAATATTATTATTATTATTATTACACATATAAATGTGATGCATATAAAAAAAGATTGATGTGGTTAGCAATATTTACAGAAGCAATTTCGGTGATATCGATATAAGAGGACATACATTTGAACATGTAGATAGGTTTAAATATTTAGGTTCTACGGTAAATATAAAAAACGAAACTGATGAGGAAATAAAAGCTAGGTTAAAAGCGGAAAATGGTTGTTGTTTTTCGAAATTCCTTAGCTCCCACCTTCTGTCAAAAAACCTAAAATTTATAATTTACAAAACTATCCTTTCCACCGTTCTTTATTGTTGCGAAACGTGGCCTCTTACACTAAGGGAGAAACAGCGCCTTAAGATTTTTGAAGATAGGGTATTGCGTAAAAGATTGGGACCGAAAAAGAATGAATTAACAGGAAAATTTCCGAGACGTAGATGGGAGGATTGCGTTAAAACTGATTTGGGGTGGGGGGTCTCACTGTGGATATTTATGTGGAGAACGGTGTTATAGGTATCAAATCAATCCAAGCATTATTATTATATATCTTTATTACTAACCCAAAGTTAATGTAGGATATTCCCTAGTTTATTTCTGTGATTATTATATATATAACAAAATTAAAATAAGTAAATTTTCTTCTTTACGTCTTTAATAAGACTATCTATCTACTTTTTTTTTTCATACATATTTGTGACAAATCCCTTAAAATAAGGAGGACATAATCATCAAATAATTAAGATGGACTGGATGATGGACATTTTTTCCGAAACGTCATTCGAAAGATGGAAACAAATGAAGTATTAAGGGTTTCTTTTCTTGAAAACAAATAAATAATACAATTTTATACCTTCAGCCAAAGAATAAAAAACGAAATTATATACATTATATATATTATAATCCTATTTAAATGGAAGTCGTTAAATATTTAAACACAGTTTCATGGAAGCATAAAATGTTTTAGAAAAATAATTATAAAATTTTACCAGCTTAGACTGGACTTTTCATAGAAGTCTCTTAGCGGACTTAAAGCTTCAAGTATGGCAGGGGAGTTGGATTGATCGCTCGCTCCCTTCAAAAGTTTGTCAGAAAGCCACTCAGAGAAAAACCAGTACATACTTAACCTTCTCTCCCGTAATTAACTTCTCTTTTTGTTTTATTTCTCGAAAAATGTATCATAGCCGACTTTTTAATTTCACTTAATTAATGAAAGTCATAATTATTTCCCAAACGGGAGGAAAAAAGGAAGGGAAAAAAAAAACTTTTCCTCAGGTTCAAGTTAAAATCAAGAGAATTTTTCCGAACAACCTTATTATGAGAGTTCTTATAGGGGCGAATTTATCCTTCATTGCAAACTTCAATTCCGGCTTTGAACGAAAAACCTTTTATTCCGTTCTCTCGTTGAAAGTCCTGTTTTAATAGGGGAGTGTTTTCAAACTTTGTACCGAGTTTCTTACGATGCCAATGAGGAAAAATTAATTAATATATTGACTTTATAAATATAAATCGTTTTCATTATAGCTTTAGAGAAGAATACTCGACGAACAACTTTCCCATTGGAGCTCAGTTTCTGTATAATTATAAAGGTTAATATACCGCCATATTTCATTTTAAATGAATTGTTTATTGCACTGATCCTAAATTATTATGAACTAATTAAACAACTCCGCTAATTCAATCACATCTTATTAAAATGCAGATAGAGTCATAGAATTCAGAATAGTTTTTAGAACTTGGTACAGTTAAATTATGTTATTTTGTACTAGATTTTACAACTCCAAAAGAGTTTTCTCTAAAGCAAGAAAGATAATTAGAAAAAAAGGAGTCGATTGGGTTAATTAAAAGCTGAAATTTAAATTTTTTTTCTAAAAAAAATATATAGTTGCTGGAATAAATTTACTTCTAAAATGTGGGAAGGATTACAACTTTAAACAAAGTGGTTAAGTGTTAAGTGTTAAGAGTCCTTACTTAAAATATAAATTATAGACCTGTTTGATTATTTTTGTTCATTCGTCATCAACCCCATTAATTTATTATTTATTTACGCTTAAATTTGTTTTATTATTTTTTTTTAAATATATTTTTTCGTCCATTTGATATTATATTAGTGACGGCAAACCTTCCTATTTCAAGAACCGAAATACTAATTCCACCGTTTTATCATCGTCTCTAAAGGTTTTTGAATTATTCGAGTTCAATCCCAAGCAATTAAGGTGCGACCTGAAACATGCACATTACTGGAAGATATAGCTAATTGTCAAACTATTGTTATTATACTGACATCTTGGAGACGTTCGCTTTGAGAGAAGATAGGAGTGAGTGAGCCACGTGTGGCATATTCTAAGCCTAGTCGGTACGAACTCCTGTCTACGACATTTACAGCAAGGCCCTGTTTCATAATAAAGTACAAACTAATACTATTAGTCTTGTCGAATTAACTTAATACATTTACACTGATCTGTGCAATAGTAAATTGTACTTTAGTATTTTTTTAACTCCTGTAATATCACTAATTGTTCTTCCTATTATGAAAAAAAAATTACTGTAATTAACATGAAGTTTCTATACTTGTATTTTGAACTAATATTATTAGCTTTCCTTAAGAAACAGGGCCCTGGTGGTCCTTGCATGGTCAATATAACAGTTAGATTTGCTTTCAACAATTGATAATTTAGTGGTTTAGACTAAAAAAAAAAAAAAAAAAATACCCCCAATGATTAGCTATATTATAGTCATTAAATAATTTTAATTAATGAAAATAAATATAAAAAAACCAATGTCTATAGAATTAATGAAATTTATAGATGTTTTATATACCGAAAAATAATAACAAAAATCAAAAATACAGAATTCATAGCAGAATTGTGTCAGTTTTTTAAGCCACAATTTATAGTTTTTGTAATTTGGAATTGAATTTTGTAAAATGTTTTCGATGAATTCATCCATTAATTATAATTTTATTCATGGTGCAATTGATTATTTCTTATAAACCAAGGGAGATCTACTGCGTTTTGAAATAACTATAATTTTTTTTTAAGTAGCAGTATATAACACACTACCCAAGAAAAACATACTAATAACTAATTAAATTATTATGGCTTTTACAAATCTATTTTGAAAAATTCACCCAAAATAATAAATAAAAAAATACAGTGCCACTTCCTTTAATATTGTATTCATAGATTTAAAAATAATTATTAGTTGTTTCTATACTTGTACTTTAAACCAATACTATTAGCTTTCATTATGAAACAGGGCCCTGAAGGTACTCAAGTATGTTCTTTAACGCTTTATTTAGGAGATATTCACGTTTTATTATTTTTATTGTTATGAATTATCTAAATTATAAAAAAAATAGATTATATATGTTACAACTACTCTAACGAAATTTAAACATTATCATTCACATCGTTCTTTCACAGAAGCAGTGGACGACCGTCACTGAGTGAGTGTTGATATCACACTCTCTAGATCATACACAACAGAAATTTTTATTTTATGGTTACACTGAACAAAAAGTCTTTTTAATTTAAATGTCAATGTTTAAATTTCATTATTAAAGTAGTTGGAAGACATAATTATTTATTTATTATAACCTAAATAATTTATAACCAATGGAAATCTTTAGACGTGAATAACTCCTAAACAAAGCGTTAAGCGATATACCTTCATAGGGAATTTATTTCTTGTTTTAAAGTCCTTAATTACTGAAAAGACAGGAAACTGCTCATCGATTCCGACTATTACAACATTTACTAGACGGTCTAAAAACGGTCTAAACTGCCAATCCATTACAAAAGACTGATCTACATGACTAATATAAGGCCTATCAGGACATATGGAGTTGAGCTTTGGGGCTCCACTAAACCTTGGAATTCCTCTCAATCAATCAAAAAAAAAAAAAATCCTTCGTAAAATCCTCAATGCTCCTTACTTTGTCATAAATAAAATCATACATAAAGACCTTAATGCTCCCTATGTAACCGATCTACCCCGAACAAGATATCACACAGCTCAACTCCGCTTTGGGGCTCCACTAAACCATCGAATTCCTTCCGAATCCAATCCTTACAGTCCAAAATCCTTCGTAAAATCCTTAATGCTCCATACTTCACTCCATACTACTACGTCACAAATCAAGTCGTCCATCAGCTCCTCAATGTCCCATATGTTGCCGATTTGTCCAGAACCAGATACCAATAATTCCATGATAAACTTCCCAATCACCCAAATCCACTTGTTTCTAACCTGGCTTCTTCTTCATTACCTAATAATCGTACTAGGCGTCTGAAAAGAAGATGGCATCGAGATTTTCTCTTCTAGAAATGTAATTGGAGTTCTATCAATGGGTAGATTCTCCACATGTTTTTTCAAGTCACTATGTCACCTACAGGAAATTTATTTGTATATATTTTTATACAGTTGTAAATAACAATAAATAAATTATTAAAAAGTCCTTATTTTAATTCTTATTTTCAGTAAGGATACAACCCTGAAACAACCTGTATATTAATTTGTTTCTCTCTCGTTATTTCAAGTTAATTAATTGGAAATTCTAAAACTATTAATTGTAATATAATCATATACAACGTAATATATGTAATCAATAATTAAGTTTACATTAATTAAAGTGTTATTTTAAATTTATTTTTTTAAGTAACTTATTGTGTTTCTTTATTTGAATCATGTAATTGTTTTAAAAATAGTGTTTAAAGTTTGCGTTTAAAGTTCTATTTCGTTAATTAAAGCTTACGAAGTAACGAATTGCACAAATTAAGTGCAAATACTTTGGCATAATACAGTGAAGTGATTTGTATATTATTTTTTATATATTTATGGTTTCATTATAGGGACAAATAAATAAAAAGAATAGTAATTAAACAAATATATAAGGTGTTATATGTTATAGTTGACCAGAGTTTAATGAGAAAAGATTATCAGGGGGGGGGGGGGGGCGTTCAGCAAACAATAAACAAAAACTTATTTATTTGTGCCGACGTTTCTTTTGATATATTTTGTTTTATAGAAAATCTGAAGAACTGAAATTCAGGTCGAAACGTTAACAAAAATAGATAAGTCTTTGTTAACTTGTGTATTTTTTGCTTACCGCACCCAATAAGCATAAATTATAAATGATAACTGAATATTTCTAAAAAAAACAATCTAATCTTCTAGATCTTTGTTAATTTTTCAAGTGTTAAGTCCTCTTCTCTTTTCTCACAGAGTATATTATAAAATATAATCAACATAATATATTTTGTACAATTTGTAATTACTATAATTGGTGGTACATGTATTTGACCAAATTGGACATACATATAGTAGAATAGGTCTCATAAATAAATAATTGGTTACCATATTACCCATCTTAAAGCCTGACTTCCCATTTATGACCTGGAAAAAAAAATTTCAGTACCCCGATTATTTGTGAGTGGCTACGATTACACCAGGATATTTAACAATTTAATTCCCTGTAGGACGAAATCAGGTGGCCTTGTGACCTTGCAGCTCTTTCTCGTTTCTTCTTCTTCTTCTTTAATTAATAAGAAAACTCATTAGTTTTATTAGTTTTACTCTCATTCCATTTTATTTCTCTACTATTAAAGTTCTTGAAACATTTACAATAGTTAAGTGATTGCCTATGGTATCTATAGCTAGCATATACTGTAATATTACAATTTTGTTTTCAAATTTATGATACTATCTAAAGATATATTTAAAAAAAACGGTGCCTAAAACAGACCCCTGTGGAATTCCAGAGTATATCTCTTTGTAATAGAGATTTCATTGAGAGGATATAAAGCTAATTATAAAAAAAAAGAATATTTCGGACATTAAGCATTTATGACCTTGATGCCATGATGTATCAAAAGCCTTCTCCACATCAATGAGTGCCAAACCTGTATGGTTTTTTTTTTCTTTCCGTCAAAAAGCACCATGGCCACAGAGGGCCTATTGTACGCCGTCCCTCCTCTGCTTAAAGCAGGGCAATTTCTTTTGCGAATCTGGACACTATGCAAGGATCCACAGTCTTTCAAAGTTTGGGGTCCAAGATACGATCCTTACCGAAGATGAGGAATCGTGTCCTTGCTAATGCATCACATCTACAAACGATGTGGTAGGCAATCTCATCATCCTTCCTGCAGATTGGAGACTATCAATCTCCTTTTATAGAGATGCTTACTCAGCTGACAGTGTCCCGTGTATAGACCTGTCACCCATCTTAAAATACTCCTATGTAAAGAAGACTATTACTTCTTTTCGGGTAGTATCCCTTGAGGAACATTTTTTATTGTTCCATTCCTCCGGTATTTCTCCACAGTAACTCAGCCAACCTGTATGGTTATTAAGAATCCAAATGTTGTAAAATAATGTATAATGTTGGGACCTGTGTTTATTAAGGGGAGGATTTATAGGATTTATCCCTTTTATTTTTTATAGTTTTTATATTTCATTGTTTTATCATCTATATAGCGTAGTTAAGTTAAACAAATTATACATGTAGAGGAATGGAATAGTGTTTCAATTCTCAACGTACCATATCTTATCCAGAATTATAATATGGTTTCTTTATCCCGGTTAAAAGAAGGTAATAACTGGGTTCAACTAATTCAAAAACCAGATTGCACAACAATTTATTTTTCAATCAGTAACTTGTTTTGAAAGAAATCTTGGCTCCTCGTATTTTTTTTTTTTTTTTTTTATTTATTCTTGGATATAATTGCGATATATAAAGGTTGTTTTCATGGAGCAGAATTTATCGGAGTGGAAGGCCTAGAAGGGTGTCCCGATAACAAAGGAAAGGAGAAAGAAGCGAGTGGATCGGATGTCTTCCGAGGGTTTATAAAAATTTATCCTTTGGTCTCGAGGGTTTGGCCGAGGGGTTAGAGGACAATAGGGCTGAAGACGACTACCCACCGCCAGACAGAATCCATTAAATATTTTTTCTTTAATACTCCTACTGGGGGGGGGGAAGAGGAGGGGGTAGTAAATCAACTTCATTCCTACCCCTTATTAATATTTCATAGGAGCGAGGTATTAATTTTTTGTTATGCCTTATAGAGCAGTGGAGCCTTACTCTCCCTACTTGTGATAAATGTTTGACGTTTGTCCTTCCCACAAAGCCTTCCTTATTCGCTCCTTGCCAGGTCTCTATTGTCGAGCACTTGAAGGGCATGCATAAGAGACCGATTTTATTTTTCTCAAAGTAGGTGTATACAGAATATCTCATTTGGAACGACCCAATGAGAATGCTAATGAGAAAGGAAACCAGATAAAGAGGGTATTTGGTTGTCATGTGATCCACAAAAAAAAAATATACATCTGTTTATTTTTGTAATAAATATTGAAACTATTTATATTTATTTATAAAAAGCATTGATTTTTAATATAAGTTCACTTGAATGATGTAAACGTAAATGAAAAATTAATGACATGACAGGAAAGTGGGTTTTTTTTAATGCAGAACCTCGAGAAAAGAAGAATTATGGAGATTTTATAAGGTTTAAGATGTGGCGGTATGTCAAGGAGAAAACGCCTTATCTCTGAATCTATTCATATAATCATAGTCTATCAAAACTTCATCTCCCTGACATACTGACACGTCTTAAACCTTATAAATCCCCACAATTCGTTCTGCATTTCAGAAGCCCACTTTCCTGCCATGTATTTTATTCGGTTTTTTACGCACCCCCATACTTAATTTTGTTACTTTATATTTACTATCCATTGTTTTCCTTTTGTAGTTATATATCTTATTTTCAATTTATATTCTTATGTTATTTCCAACTTTAGTATACTTACATTAATTAATTTATTATTAATGTCTCTATTATATAATTTACACACCTCTGTACCCCAATTTATTTTGTATATTTCCATTTCTTCATTATATTATATTTATTGTATCCATTCTTTCAATTTCATTTCTTTTGTGTATTCTATCCGTGTATATTTATAATTTTTTTTAATTTATTTAATGTTTACCTATTTTTAATATTTTCTTTAATTTTCTATACTGTTTACCTTAAAACTATTTTTACGTACTTTAACTGTCCATTCCCACTCTTCTCTATAACATCCTGTCAAAACATTTCACTTTCGCTCTCACTTTGAGTCTGAAAGGTAAGTCGATATTATTCTTATCTCCCTTTTTTCCATCTCTTAGTGTGTACTTTATGTTATATTTCTTCTTTTTATCTGTTATTATGTCCGTTTTCATTAATTGTCTATAACTATTTATTATTCTTATTTATTTTTTATGTTTCATTGTACATCTTTTTAATTTTTCATTTATGTTTACATCATTTAAGTTTTTGTATCTTTTTTAGCCCTGATGAAGCCCTGCTAGGTGGGGCGAAACGTTGGCCCATGCAATATATATAGTTTAATCACTACTTAATTTTACAATAATCATACAACATATTTACTTATTGTATTATTTTGTACAGTTGTAAATTACATTAAATAAATAAAAAATAAAAATAAAGAGTTTTTCTTTGACCGCAGCCGGACCATCTTCTTTTTATTATGGCTTTATAAGATTTAAAGTAATATATCATGCTTAATAATTTCCAATAAAGTCCAAATACAGTTTGAAAGAATCAGTCATTGATCCTTGTAGACCGTTGGCCGCCCGAACCAGCTTTCTTCATGCTTGCCTATCTTGGGCTACTGCTTTCCAGTTTGCTACAAGCAGCTCTTTCACATCTTTGTTGATTCTGTCTATTCATCTGGTTTTTGACCTCCCACGTTTATTAATCTTTAAGGAAGCCATATTTTATATACTGAAATAGCTATATTATATAGATTTAAATAAATTGGTTTGATAGATAAATTTAAATTAGATAATAAAAATAAATTAACAGTGACATTTAACATTTTTTTTTTTTTTTATAATTACATGTCACAGTTAAATCTAATTCGGTGTCAAGGATATCAAAAATCTTAGTTCAGTGGGTTACAATTATATCACATGATTATATAATTTTGTAACAATTAACTCACAATTCTTTTTCAACATGAAAAAAATCCCGCCAAGATATGATAATTTTAATTGTATAATTAATTGTATATAATTACAATGACCCCTGGGCGGTATCTAAACTATTATTCTATTTCTCCAATGATTTAGTGATGTTAGTTATTTTGTGTTACAACTCAGACAATTTTTGTTTTAATTTAGTATTCCTTGAGTACAGCACCGTTATTTCTAGAAATAATACTTTATTGGTTTTTTTTATTGACATTTTAAAACATTTGAAAAAAAGAAGGTATAGATTCAAAACTAATGTAATTCGACTGTGTAATTTTTAAAAATTTTGTTTTCCGTACAACTCCACTAATTAGCTAGTTATAATAACTACTTAATGTAAATAAATTAGAATAATGAAATCGAAAACTAATTATTGAAACTCATTCACTATTTACTGGTAACATTTGGAAAGATTCTTGAAAAAGTGTAAAGAAAAAGAATGTTCACTGTTTCAAATATAGAAAGTTATTTACTAAAACAAATAAAATTGTGCAAATTTAAATAAGAAAACAATTACAAAACAGAAAAAGTAATGAAATTCAATAATGTATTTTCCAAAATACATATAAGTACATTAAAATAAAACGAATTTTCAATATAATAGCTTGAAAAGAAAATTATAGTCAAGAGAAAATGCTTCTTTGTAGTTTTCTTATGATCTAATAAATAAACTTAAGACCAAATTAAGCAACACTTTGTTTTTGTGAGATAACTCAATCTTTTTTATTTTTTAATTTATTAATCCTGATAGAATCAGTATTTGGACAAACATATCAGTTTTTTTTTATCCTAGTCATTATTTTGATTTATGTTTTCAATGTCTATCTACGGTGAAATAAAAATGTATTTTCTAGTTGAATTCAAAATACCATATCAGTTTGGCTAATGTGTTTTTCTTTTTGTTGCAGGTTCCAGTAAAACCAGAAGATGTTAAAACATTCACGACCTGCAGTGTCAATAAAACATATTATGAAAAAATATAATTATTTTTTCTTCCTTCTCATACCTGATTGTGGATAGACAATTCCAAAATAAACGATTATTTAAAAAAAAAATTAAGTGTTGTTTTTGTCCAGTGACTGTGTTTTAATACAAGAACTTTTCTCAATAATAAAAAATATTTATTAGTGATCATTGTATAATTAATATTTTATTTTACATATAAGGTGGAACAATAAAAATAAGTCGTAAAAAATTGAATTTAACTCATGAATTGAAGAGGCACTAAATTGAAGTACAAATTAAAACGATTGGAAAAATACTTTTTTATTGTTTTTCCAGCTTACATTATATTAAAAAAAAAATAATACAATCTGAACTACAGAACACATGTAAATTACAGTTCTACAAGTTGAGAAACGATTAGAGCAGGTAAATGAACATTTGTATAATTTTTAAAATGGTGGTCATTCCGCCAAAAAAGTAAAAAATATTCCGATTTTTTAAAATTTCTTGATGTTCCACATCATTAAAAATCTAGTTACTATTTATAAAGATTTTAATTATATTACAGTTTTGTTTAACCATCTATCTTAGTTGTCATTAAATTAAAAAATGAGAACTTTAAATAGTTTCTATATTTATGGTTTTAAAGCCAATTTAAATTCATGAGAATGCTCTAAAAAAATATATTAACAACTTTTACCTTCATTTTGTAAAGCTTTGTTAAAAAAAAGTCAAAAATTGAACAAAATGTAAAAAATATTTTAATCATCAAACTGGATTCAATTTTAGCAACAAAATAGCTTATTGAATTCTGTGAATAAAATTTCGCTGAACATTGATCATGAAAAACTTATGTATCACAAAAGAATCGACGTAAGCAAGTAAAATGCCACAGATTCTTAGAATATTTAATTCACAAATGCACTTAATGGTCAAAAAAGTATAATTGATAAATATTCTTTAAAAATTGGGTATTTCTTCCTGGATCACTGTACAAAAAAAATATTAAGGCTATTATACATATATGTAATCATTTCAGAAGTGGGATATAATTTTTAAGTATTTTTTAGCAGCCTTAATAATTTTTTTATTGAAAATAGTGGTTGATTTTTTACTTTTATTTCGTATGTATAAATATTATATCATTTTTATTTTAAAAATAAACAAGCCAAAATTTTAATTTTTGGGCTGTCGAGAGGTGTTTTTATTATTTTTATTTTTTAATTGTTTATGACTGACTAAAAAGATACATCAGAGAACATAAATGAAAAAATCTTGAAGTAATTTTTTTTTGTCTATCAGCTGAGCCTCCTATATTATACAAACTGTCTAAATTATACTGCATTAAGCCCAAAATAAAATAAAAATTTACTTGAATTATGGAACGGCGAATAAGAGGTCAATCCATGTCAACATTTTATAGGATTATTTTATTTAAATACAAAAGGATAGTGTAACAAACAATGGTTAAACACTTGAGTTTTAATTTTTTTTTATATTAAATGTTTAACTCTAGTTATGAAAAACTACTTAAAATATTAGAGAAGCAAAGAAACAATAATATTTATATTTCATTGAACAAAAGAAGTTTTAGTATTCTAAACACCAATTGCCCTAACGCAACACGACTGGTGGGTCGGTCCGATTCATTTATAATTGTTTCTTTATTTCTTATATTTAGAAAGCGATTTTTCGTGAAGAATAAACGAAAAAAATACAATAAAAACTCATAATAATCAAAATCGAGCAGTAAAAACCCAAAATGTTTAATATTGTGTTTAAAAGACCCAAATTCTGGAAAAATCATGTTATTTATGTAATATGTCACTGAATGCATATCTTGTCTAGTTTTAACCATAAGAAATTTGCTAAATACTTACAACTGCACTTAATGATTATTTTATTCCTATTATGGGGAATCAAAAATTTAATTTTAAACTTCTCAAAACTAATATAATTTTAAAATTTAAAAAAAAATCTACTTAAGCGCGATGTTTAAAAGAGTATTTAAAATGTTGGATTTGATAATTCCGAATTCCAGAATTTGTCATTCCTAACTTTAATATTTTATTTTAATTAAATCAGTAACAAAAAAATTATATATACCTAAATTTGTAAACGTATACTTAATTTTCTCGAGTTTAAGATATTCAATATAAACCAAAGTTCAACTTGCTATCCCAAGAATCCGAGGATTTTTTGTGATTAATAAAAAACCTGATAAACTAAATAAAGTAAATTAATGCAGAACATCAAAATGTAATACAAATAAATAACCCTATGTCGAGCCCACTTGTCCTGCTGAGAGCTAATTCTCTCTGGTCAGAGATAAAGCAGTGTTTCTATTCTTTAAATCTGAAGTAATACTAAAACTAATAATTATTAATGGGTAAGTATTTTATTATTATTAATTTTAAAGAATTCTTCATTACGTCTGGCAATTATTTTTAAGTTCATCATTGTGATAAACCATTAAAAAAAACCTCTCTAACTCCTCACGTTAGAGCATAAAGTTTAGCTGAAGTATAATGTATAGGTAATTGACTTTGCTGATTTAATTTTTTTTTATTCCCAAAAAAACATATTACCTCTATTCTCCATCTGGTATTTAACCCTATGTTATTTTCAAGGAAATATATAGACAAGTTAAACAATTTGGGTGAACATTTATTAATATATAATAAAATATGATATTGAATCTTCACAAGCTATTCAGATTATATAACTACTAATATTATTATCTACTATATTTTTTATAATTATCTTAGAAAAATAACTTTTTTTTCTGATTTTTTTTTTTTAGTTTCCGGGTAAAATGTATTAAAACTAAGCACAAATAATTTTGAGCAGGTAAATTATTGAATCCATTTATATTATATTGTGTAATTGTCCACTAAGGTGAAAGTGTGAAGACAACTACTTTGTGTCACCAAGGAAGTTTCCAATATTTTACCAAATGAATATACAGGATAACTGATATATATCAATTTAATTGTTTCTTTATATATGAATGAAACGTGTTTATTTATAAAAAAAAATACATCTATTTAAATAATTAAGAACGCATAAACAATGGAAAAATACCCATCCCAAGACTGTATGTAATTTTAATTAAAACACATAAATAACAAAACCTTAAAAAAAAGTTATATGACTATACCCTAAAAAAACAAATTATATGACTATACCCTAAAAACAATGCTTTTAACAAGTCAATAATTTAAAACAACAATACGATATTTATGTTTGAAGAAATGAAACAATAATATCAAACTTGTAACAAACTTTGGTGTGGCATTGATTCCTTTCACGTTACCCAAATGAACTCTTTCCAGTGTAGCCCGCCATAACTGCTAAGAGCTCTTCTATTAGATCCGTTTCATAAACTGAGAAATTATTTTTGAAAATAGTTCCGCTGCCAAAAATATTTTATTCTAATTTCACTATACTTGTGACAGATTCGCGAAAAGTGAAAGGTATCTTCCTCTTCTTGAGGGCTAGAGACCGGTCAGTTTTCGATACGATCATGTATCCACGATTTTACACTTTAATTGAGAAATTCCATTCTACGCCGGAATTTTTTTATTGCATTCATAATTTAATTATTTTATTGTAATAAAATATTTAATTTAATGAATTAAATGTATCACTTTTCGTACAAAGTACAGGTAAAATGTTGCAATCCGATGCAATATTCCCTGGTGACAAAGTACCGATTTCGGATATCACCCAAAGTCGTAGACGGCTGTAATAAATAGTCCAGAGGAAGAAGCTCTACAGACCAGTGAGGTGGAATGTTGTAGGTAGGAAGGTTTGGCGTAATCTATAATTCAAAGGAGAGCCAAGTAGTTGCCGGTTAGGGATTGGTTATTGGGGTTGTCTTGGCCACCGCCTTAAGCGCTCTAACAATGCACAACTCCAAAACTAAGTTTATTAATTAATTAGCTTGTAGCCGCCCGCCGTTCCCCTTCCACTAAGGAATAACTTCCCCTTCACCACTACTCTTACATAACAAAGGGAAAAATTTATAGCAAAATTGGTCGTAGCTGAGCCGTCGGTGAAATATATCTTCCATTATCTTTATTTCTTAGACAACTAGAATGCACAGGCGAGAGTCCACACTATATTTCAATATCAGTCATTCGTTTGAGGATCTACTTTCCACAACGTAAAATAGACTACACTAGACTCCCGGACTCTAAAAAAATAAATTTATTGATCCTATTTTCTTTGCTTTACCTATATATCAAGTATACAGTAAGTTTAAGTATTAAAATCGGTAAATAGAGTTTACCAATGTGTAATTTCTCTACATGCCTGTATCACACCATTATAAACTTACATCAAATTTACTGGATGTATCATTATGCTCAGTTGTAAATTTCAATAAAGATATATAAAAAAAAAAAAAAATTGAAATAATTTTGAAATTTAAAAAAATTGACTTTAGTGTAATTTTGAAAAGGGTATTTAAAATGTTGGATTAGAAATTTCCGAATAACTTAAATATTATATATTTTATTTCAAACTCCTTAACCATCCTAACCCATTAATTCTTAATCGTTCATCCCTAACAATCCCTGATAATCCTCCGAAGCGTCTGAAAAGAAGATGGCCACGGGACCTTCTAATTTAAATTAATGTTTGAATTACCACCAATGGGTGGTTCCTTCCCAAGATTTTCAAGTGTATATGAAACATACTACATATTTACCTATTGTATTATTTTGTACAGTTGTAAATTACATTAAACAAATAATTTAAAAAAATATATATTATATATTTTTTCCATTTTAATTAAATCAGCAACAAAATAATTACATATATCTAAATTTGTAATAAGTATACTTAATTTTCTCAAGTTTAGAATATTCAATATAAACCAAAGCTCAACTTGCTACCTCAAGAATCCTGGGATTTTTTGTAAAAAATAAAAAACCTGATAAATAAAATAAATAAGTGCAGAACATCAAAATGAAAGTTCAATGAAGGTAAAATGTTCAAATCCAAGTTTTTAGCCCAAATTTTTAAAATCTACTATTTATATATTTTACTCTAGGGAGGGATGTAAGAACGCAATATTAAATGAGCAAGAAAAGTTCCTATCTTCTTTGATATATGCATTCATTTACCTATATATGAAATATATACCAAGTTTAGGTATTAAAATCGATAAATAAAGTGTTACTAGTGGGTAGTTTCTCTGCTCGTCTGTATCACTCCATTATAAACTTACATTAAACTTACTGAATGTATCATTGTGCACAGTTGTAAATTTCAATAAAGATATAGAAAATTAAAAAAATTGGTAAAAAGTTCAAATCCAAGTTTTTAGGCAAAATACATATTTTAAAATCTACTTATATATATATACCAAGTCCTGCAAAATTATCTGTGCTAGGTTGTGAACAGCCTAAGACAAAAATGGAAAGTTGATGAAATTACGTCATTAAGGTAAGTTTATACTTGCAATATTACATATTTTGGTAATTAATTACTTTCACTCCTCCAAAAAAGGCGGGAGAAATTACTTCTTGACCAGACTGTACAAACCTTTTAAAAATTAAAAAAAAAAATTGACCCCCTCATTGAACAAGGAATTTTTTACTCTAGGGAGGGAAGTAAAAACGCAATACTAAATGAACAAGTTCTTATTTGAAAATAATTCAAAGGAGACTAGAGGAAACAGTTAAATAAAGTCGACCCAATAAATTGAGGAGAATCTTAGGATTTATAACCAAATAGTAGATCAAGAGTTAAATATCAAATCTCAGAACTATACTTATGAGAAAATTAGCATCTTAATAGATATAGAAAAATTGGAGGATTAGATGTATTTTTAATTAAAATATTATATGTAATTTTACAAGAAATTTTATATCCCTCCCCTCAAACAATTGTAGTGGTGTCCTTTATATGTATCGACAATGTGTATATAAGTTCTTTTTTTAAAAGGAATTAAAGAATTAAAATGTAGATTACCTATTAATTTAAATATAAAATAAATGCTTCATTTGTAGGGTTTTTTGTTCTGGAGTTCAATGATTCTATAGATATATTGTATCTAATATTGTTATTTTATAATATGTATTTTATGGATCCGTGAGTAATATAGGTCATATATAAGAAAGATGAATTAACTATCGATTTTTATAAGTTAGAAGAGGAAAACGTGGTAGGAAATGCTGACGAAAAATGTAATGTATACCTTAACATTAACTTAACGAAAAACGTTTATTTAACTTAGTTAATGTTAAGGTATACATTACATTTTTCGTCAGCATTTCCTACCACGTTTTCCTCTTCTAACTTATAAAAATCGATAGTTAATTCATCTTTC
>NW_027106425.1:677484-678499 GCF_000696795.3 Halyomorpha halys | reverse complement strand
ATAAGAAATCTTAATCTTAATTTAGTCATAAGAAGTTATTACAAAGCTAATGAGTGATATGTACGCATAGTCTAGCTACGAATTAAGTACTACTACTAAAAATTTTGTATAGTAGATTCATTCAGTGTAATCCTGAAGCGGCACAATATTAGATACAATATATCTATAGAATCATTGAACTCCAGAACAAAAAACCCTACAAATGAAGCATTTATTTTATATTTAAATTAATAGGTAATCTACATTTTAATTCTTTAATTCCTTTTAAAAAATATAATAAAATAAGAATATTTACACAATCGACCTGAGGATCCCTGAGCCCACTCTATCCCCCACCTGTGAGGGGTAGTGCAGAGCTCGAAAGATCCCAGTGCATCCCTCTCGCCGCATCACTGATGGGTAAAAATCTGCCATCGAGCGTGATTGTGATAAAATCGCCTCCCTGCTCAACCGTTGGTCTAGTAAGAGTACTTCCTTACAAAGTACTACACTTTATATTTATTTATAGATTTAATTTTTATATATTTATAATAAACATAGTTATTATTGGCATATTTATAAATTTAATTTTTAGTTGAATATTAATTTTTTCTCATTTTAAATTTAACCTTTTTTTATTACTACTAGTAATGGAAGATGCTCAACTACTTCAAATGAACAAACTCGAAGGTACTTAATAGGAAACAATTTAGAAAATTCGATATTTTAGACCTGTCAGCCTGTCACAAACAGGATAAGACCTAACTTATACTAAAGACAAGTTAATTGTATACTGATAAACGGGTTTAATCAAAATAATTTAAGCCCTTAATAAAAAAATTGGTGAAAAAGTGTAAAATCAATTATATCAAGTGACACTTTCGGTGAATCGATTTTAGCAAAAATACGAGTAATTATTTACTTTCCCTAGCACTAAAAAGGCGAGAACAATTACTTCTTGACCAGACTCTACATCTATAAATATATAGGTCAGTTTATAATATTAACTGCCTTTCCCTTCACGCTTGTTTCTTTC
>NW_027106425.1:668492-676513 GCF_000696795.3 Halyomorpha halys | reverse complement strand
ATTTAAAAAAAAAATGTCTAGCAAATAAAGCCGTAGAATCTAACAGAGAGAGAGAAAAAACCTCATAAACTGGATTTATTAATTTTTTTTCATGTTTTTACGATTGTTATAACAATAGTGAGTTTTTTTAATTTTCACTCACCAGTTTATGGAAGTACAGTAAGAGAAAGAATTGTCTTTGTGAATAAAGAAAATGCGGTTTTGAAACGAGAAAGGATTAATTTCTACCAAGAGTTAGTAGGATGGTAATCGAATTCTTTGTGATGCAAAAAAAGCACCGCAACCGGCTATTTTTAAGTTGTACTGAATATTGGACGGCGAAGTCCGGACAAGTAAGTGGTTGAGAAGATTACACAACTGGAGCCGTGATTTTTTATGAATTTTGATTACAAAATTGTTTTTAAAAGTTACTTTTAAAAAAAAAAAAAAAGGCAATAGGAACGTGTAGGAAAAAAAACAAGTAAAAATTTAATTCACAGTAAATAATTAAGGTATAAGAAATCTTAATCTTAATTTAGTCATAAGAAGTTATTACAAAGCTAATGAGTGATATGTACGCATAGTCTAGCTACGAATTAAGTACTACTAAAAATTTTGTATAGTAGATTCATTCAGTGTAATCCTGAAGCGGCATGCAATGAACAGAAGTATAGTAAAATAAAATCAATGATGATGGAAATATTGTATTATATCGTCTGAATATAAGCTCTCTATGGCAACTGTGGAAGTATCCAGGTATAATATTAGAATAGTACTCATCCATGCTGATTTAATCCATTTAATAATCCATGCTATGTTTTACTGTTGTATATGTCGCTGGGAAATGAAGAAAATAGATATTTAATCAAATAATTGTTGATCTAACCCATCAATTCACGGAAGATGTTAAATTACCACTTCTTGGGGTGATTTTCCTAAAGAAAGTAAGTGATTTGATCAAATCCCTTAACTGTCTTATTGAAAAGACAAAAAAGACGTGCCTGTAAAAAAGTAACGTGACTCCAGTTGTAATAAATCAACGTGTTGATTAATTTAACGCAAAAATGAATTAACATTATTTATTTATTACATTCACCAAATATGTTTAAAATTACACTTAAAATATTTTTTGTTTTTAAAAATATTAGTTTAAGTACCTATTTCTTTTGTTAGTTAGCTTCGAATAAATAATTTGTGTTTAAATTCTATTGTACCTTTAATAATACATAGCTTACTAAATAAATTCTTTTAATATCTAAGCAATATTATTTCACCTTTTTACTAAAAGAGTGAAGGGATTTGATCAAATCAGATATTTTTTATTTAAGGAAAAAAAATATTTTTTATTTTTATATCATCCGTGAATTGATTATCTGCCTGAAAGATTTAATCAAATATCGATTTTTATCATCTCCTTGGGAAATATACATTTCTTTTATCGTATATTTCCTTAACCGGAGAGCTTTCAGAAGAGAAAAAATATCTTCATATTGTACGAGCATTGAAGAAACTCAACTCTTGTAACGATGCGTCCTAACAAAGCCGAATCTTTGGCTCTAAGCGCCCCCCCCCCTCCATCAACTGTTAACAAATAATTTACAAAATGTTACATCAATTATATAAGGTCAGCCAGGGCTCATATAAAAAAAGAAGATAAACTTCTTGAAAAAAAAAATTCACATTCACAAGTTAGTCTTGTTCAGGGCGCCCTGGAATTGAGTTGGCACATGATTTCGGAAATATTAGGGGTATTCATGATCTCTAGTTTAACATGTTAAATGGAGAAATATTTACTTACTTTAACATGTTAAAACGATATAACATGTAACATGGTTGACTAGGGGTATTCATGATCTTTAGTTAAACATGTTAAAGCGTGTTAAATGGAAAAACGTTTGTTAAAAGGATAAATATTTCCTTCTTTTACCATATTGAAACGATCTAACATGTAACATGGATGAGAGTCTGTTACTAGGTCTGTTAAATGGAGAATGACGTGACGAAAAAGAACTGCTGATCTCACCGTTTTATTTCTTGTCGTGTTAGGTTACTTAATTGTTTTTTTCTTTTGTCTTGTGTTTTTGACTTTTTAAAAAAGACAATAAGTAGCCAAACTTTCACACTTCTACTTTTCACTTATTTTAGGCATGTTGTGTAATAAATTACTGTAATCAAAACTTAAATATATAATATGAAGTTGTGGAAAGTAAGGTTATACAATAAGTTACTCAAAAAATCCGCTAGAAGCTCTTATGAATTTAGCATTTAACATGACTTTGAATAAAGCTGATCACAATCCTATACTTATAACATTTAACATGCTAAAACATTTTACATTTAACACAGTATCATAAATATCTCTATTGTATGAAGACGTGAATGACCCCTACGTCCACTAAGGTGGACTTTTATTTTCATTTTGTTATTATTTAATCTGTATTATTATATTGATTTACTTATTTTTGCAGCTGTAATATTTTTTTATTATTGTTGTTATTCTATTGTGTTCATTATTCGTCCTATTTCATTATTTTGTCCTGTATAGTAGGAATGAATGCTTGGAGCTCTAATATCCATTGCCCTAGATTGTAACAGTTTGTATTATAATAGGGCCCTGTCTTAATAAGTGAATTAATTATTGGTTTTTTTGTATAACAAGAAAAGAGGGATTTTTATGTTCATTGCTGGGCTAGAATAGACAAAGTATGGCTCAGATAGACAAATAATGATTATTTGATTGATTGTACTTCCTTAGATAGATATTATAGAGAATGAAGAATATTGACGCAATAGAAAAATATTGCGTATTAGATTTTTTTTAAAACGATATCATCGAGTGACACTTGTACATATTATCTCACATGCTTGACAGCATTCTTTCTGGAAACAACATATTAGCCTATTACGAGAAATGTTTAGGACTGGGAGAGAGGACAAGCCGTTGTAATATTTTCAATTGAAATAATTTAACAATAATATTAATCAATAAAATATGTTTTATTATTCACCTTATTAAAACAAGCCCGAACAATATTAAAATGTCAAGTACATCATTTATATAAAAAAAAAACTTTAAATAAAAACAGTTATTCCGAATTTTTATGTTCCGTTCTCTGAAATGCTTGAATATTCTTAAGTAATGACGCGGTTGGGATCTCTTGAAGCCCTGCTTTCCCTTCACACTGGGATGGCGAGGCTTGGCTCTGAGTTCTCCTATAGAATGTAAATACTGTATATAGGTGTGAATGTGTATTTATTTTATTGTTACTTAAATTATTTTTCTTTGTCTTATACATAAATTCTTTATTAATTATTATTACTTTTTTATTTTAATATATTTTTTATATAGATTTATATTTTTATTTGTGCAAACCATGATAGAATTTTTTTTTTCATTCAGCGAGTACTATTGTATTCTCTTCTTCCTCTTTCTTTTTCTTTTTTTATTTTTTATTTTATTCTTCTATTATTGTATATATTGCATGAATGAATATTTGAACACTAATATTTAATGCCATTAATTCTTTTCAATAAAATAAAATAAATTATGCATGAATACTCTAGCACATAATTAGAAGTAATGGGGATGTAATCAAATTATATCACTAAATTGCAAAGATTAGAATAAAACTCGAACAAAAATAATCATTCCTTCTCTTTTTCTTTCGCTTTTTAGTTTGATTTTTTTTTAATTTATTTATTTATTGTTTTATAACAGTATAAAAATATGTAAAACAAATTAATATTAGTTATATAATGGCATGATACAGACAGGTGGAGAATCTATTCATTGATAGAACTCCAATTATTTTGAATTAAACACCAACTTAATACTTCTAGTATTTTATTTCCTGGCATACTGGATATTTCAGTGCTATTTTTCCCTAACATCTAAGCTATTTTATTATTGATTGTAGAAGGCAATCATCCTACACAATACGGAGTGTAAAGAAATTGTATTTAAACATTTATAAATCCATGCTAGGTATTACGTGTGTTGAAAAATTACAATATTTAATAAATTTAATAATAGAATAATGCGTTAAAAATATAAAAATAAGAAAAATAAATATTATAGTATTATTATTTAGTTTGTAACTGAGAAAATAAAAAACAACTGAAAATTTCTTTATAAGGCAAAAGTAAAGTGAAACATTTTCACTAAAAAATGTTGACATATTAATCCGACTGTTAACCACATTCTCAAAAGAGATCATAACACCAAAAATAATTGAAGGGAATTATTCCCGGCCAACCTGCCCCGCTAAACCCCGATTTGGAAAGATAAATCGAGAAATATTTAAAAAGTGGCTAAAATTTGGAAAACATGAATTTTTTGAACAATTTTATGTGGGACATGAAAGAGAATTTTTAATTTAGAAATAAAAATTGTTGATGAACATCATAATTTTTTTTTTAAATGTTTCAACCTTTAAGTTTTTTTCCACCATCAATTATACACTGGATTTGCAATATATTCCAACATCACTACGACATATTGTATGTCCTTAAAGTTCCAATTCTACTGTAAATTCACTTCGTCTATTTACAGTAGTTCCTGGTGTCACGCTATGAATGAACACCTCACACGTGGTACTTACTCATAAAGATCTTCTGATATCCACTTCACCAATGAAGATTAATAGAAAGAATTGAGAGACAGTTGCACCTGCAAAAAAATTGATTTTTACGTTTTGCATTTTTTAAATTTATTCATTTAATACCAAAACGGCCTGGTGGGTCTTACTTGGTTAATGCTAGAGGTACATTTTTTTAAAATTGATTATGGGGGGTATAGTGTCATACAAAAGACACGCCTAACAAAAAATTAAGATAAAATAATAAATCTTAATTAAAGATAGAAGTAACTGAGTAGAAACCCTTTTTTTTTTTTTTAATGAACCCTTTTTTGATGTAATCCTCTATTGTCTCTATTTGTAATTCCCGATGCAACTGGATGTTTCTTACAAACCAAGGAGTATCCACTGCAATTCTTACGACTTTATTTAGAAAAGATTGTAATTTTTTCTTTTTCGTAAAAGATGCCGCCCCCCATAATTCACAGCCATACACCAGCAGTGGCCTGAGAATTATTTTAAAAATAAGAATAGCTGTTTCTGATTTTAAATTTCGTTTTGTATATCACGATGATCGATTTATGAATAAATATTTTCTAAATACAAAATCCGATGAGAGAAAGTAGTGTAAGTCCATTACTATCAAAATTAATTCAATAAAACATTATTCAATTAATCACTGAATAAATTGACTTCAAATTATTTTAAATAGCCGGGCATGCTCTTGATTGATTAGTTTCACCATAAAAATCTGTTATTCCTCACTAAAAACATTATAGAACTTCTTTTGAATGTATCGAAACTTTAGGTGAGACTTACACCATTTTTTACTCAACTAATCTCAAATCAAAATTAATTTTTGCTTGGTTTTATTATTTAAATGATAATAAAAATATATTGGAGAGTCCCCTCGAAGTTCTGAAAAATAACTTTACTGTAGAAGGTGATATTCATTATGAATAGATATTAATAACTTTCGAACATAAAACTTAACGCCTAGTAATATTTATGTTTCTTTTTTCAAGAAATACCCTTACTACTGTTTACTTCATTATTTCTTAGTAGGAAACGTTGTGGAACATTTGTCCAGTATCTAATTTATCCTATAGTTATATAAGAACAAATTAGATCCTATCAACATTTTACATATAAATAATTAAAAGAGACTTAGTTGGAATCCACATACAAGATTGAAACAACAAGAAACTGCTTAAAGATTTCGATTGCTACAACAACTACTAGAAAAATACTCTAAACTTCCCATTCACTACAAAAATTATTATACACTATGATAATCAGACCAATTTGGGCATATGAAATTGAGCTTTGGGGCTCTATCAAACCATCAAATTCCTCCCGCATCAATCCTTACAATCCAAAATCCTACGTAAAATCCTTGATGCTCCTTATTACATTACAAATAAACTTATCCACAAAGACATTCCATTCGTTGCAGATTTGGCCCAAAACGGATATGCGTCTTTCCATTCCAAACTCCTTACCCATCCTAACCCATTAGTTTATAATCTCTCATCCTTAACAATTCCTGTTAATCCTCCGAAGCGTCTGAAAAGAAGATGGCCACGGGACCTTCTAATTTAAATTAATGCTTGAAGTACACCTTCCCAAGATTTTCAAGTGTAAATGAAACATTCCACATATTTACTTATTGTATTTATTAGGTGTACAGTTGTAAATTACATTAAATAAATAAATAAAAATTAATAATTATATTATAATTTATAACAATCATTTTAATAAATTAAAAAGGCCAAATATCAATATATTTTTATTTAATTTCCTTATATTCTTTTTTTATTCTTGTTCATTTCTTTAAGGTATTTGGCCTAATAAATTTTTCATTGTTCTTAAATTAGTGTTACAATATATTATTTATCTATATTTAATCTTAATTATAAAATTTTATTTTCTATTTATACCTGTTTTCATATCGCCATCTACTAGCCTTTTGTAATTTGACTGATAAACCTTTAATTTTTTTTTTTATATTTCTTTATTACCAGACCGGCACTAGTGGGCCTTAAATGGTTGTTGTACTTTTTTAGTAGTTGACAATGGGGAGTGGTATAGTTTTGTACAAGAGTCATCCCTAACTATTTGCAATGCTATTACCAACTATTATAATTAAAAATAATAATAATAATAATAATTCAGTTTTTTTTTATATTACATTAAACTAGCTTTAATATGAGCGCTAATTTCCATCTTTCACGTCAAATGACTCCTGAGATATGGTTTTCCCAAAATAAATTTTAAAAACTACTAATTTTTTTATTTTTTTATGAAAGGTTGCTTTTTTAAAAACTGTATCTCGAGAACTATTGATCGTAAATAGCTCTATTTGAGCTCATATTTTTGGAAATTTAATCTACTTTAAATGATGTTCTATTAGGTTTTCTAGTGTTGTTGGTTGTTTTAATGATATGGAGTTCCGAAAGAAAAAATTTTTTTTTTTAACGTTATGAAACAGCTGGATTTTTTTTTTATTATCCCTAACTATACTTGACAGACTCATCAATTTTTATTAGTAATTATACTTAGTTTGCATAGAAGTAATCAAAAACTGAGGTGAAATAACTGACATTTGTATTATATGGGTATTCATGATCTTCAGTTTAATATGTGAAAGTGTGTTAAATGGAAAAGCATATGTTAAATGGAGAAAGATTTCCTTATTGACATGGTTGAGAGTCTGTTACTAGGTCTGTTAAATAGAGAATGAAGTCACGCAACAGACCAGCTGAGCTCATCATTTTTTTTTTTTGTCCTGTTAACTTACTTCCACATGGTTTGTGTTTTGATTGTGTTAGTATTGTTTTGGATGTTTTTAAAACCAATATAGCAACGTATGACAACAATGTAATGATATTTGTCAATTAGCTCATCTTGATTCTCTTCCTCACAAGTCAGATCAACAAGGCACTCAGTAGCCAAACTTTCACACAAATTATACTTTTCACTTACTTAAGGCATGTTGTAATAAATTCATTTAATCAAAACTTAGAAGTAAACAATAACATTAAGTTTTGAAGGAAAGGTTATAAAACAAGTTGATCAAAAAATCCGCTAGGAGCTCTTAAGCATTTAATATGACTTTAAATAGGGCTACTCACAATATATTCTTGTAATATTTAACATAGTAAAACATATTACATTTAACACATCATGAATACCCCTTATTTCTGTAAGTGTACTATAAAAATGTTGGTATTTTGGCGGTGGGTGCTTACTTATCAGATATTAAAGAGATGGATTCGTACATCCTATTCTCAGTCCAGCTTTTGCGACCTCATCTCTGCAAACCGGAACGATTAGGTTTAGTTGTCTTTAATATTTTTTAATTTGCTTCGTTGGGATTCATTCCATATTGATTGCTAACTACATTATATTTCATTTTTCAGTGGAATACATACGTCTTGGGGACATAATATTAATTGGGGACAT
>NW_027106425.1:666958-668442 GCF_000696795.3 Halyomorpha halys | reverse complement strand
TAATTTATATTCATGTGTTATCTTCTTAAATGTTCTTATATTAATTACTTTATTGTTCACCCAATTTAAATAGTTTTTTACTATGTTTACTTTACAATTATTTTCGTTATTGTGGCATAACAGCCGTCCCCACTCCTCCCAATACCAACTGTCACTTTGTATTCGACTGCCGTCAAAACAGGAATGCATTCTGTCTCATTTGATTTGTATTTTTTTTTTTTTTTTCATCTCTTTATTTGTACTTTCTTTAATATTTCTTCTCTTATCTATCTGTTACTATTACCCTTATCAGTTACTATTTACAACCTTTAATTTTTCTTATTATATCTTACTTTTTTACATTTTATACCCCTGTTATTTTACACTTATGTTTTTCTTTCTTTTTTTTTTTCCTTTTTGTAACTATAGTGTTTGTATCTTTTTTAGCCCTGACGAAGCCCTGCAACGTGTAATTATCTAGTATAATTATCTACTATTTGAGTTTTTTTGACCGCACCCGGACCATATTCCATTCATCTATACACACGGTCAATCAATAATCTTCCAGAAGGTAATCATTTATTTTTACCCACCAAATGATGTGTTTGCCACATGGAAACTTGTGCTGGGAGGTGATCGGTAACATTTCCGACTTCTATCGAACGGTCTTCTCTACCAAATAAGAATGCTCAGCCAGAATTAGAAATGTTCAAACCGACCCTATATATTTCGAGAGGTAGCTTTAACGAATTATAATATAAATTTGATCCAATTTTACCATCATATCCTATTTCCGTATAATTTATTAAATTCAGATTAAAACTGGACAAGGTGGCTACGGGGACGGCAAGAACCAGTGATAGGAATATCTCGAGGAGGAAATGACTATTTTCCTTTATCGATCCAATATCTTAGCTTCCTTTGAGGGACCCCATCCTCCCTCCGCAACAGACCCCCCCCCGTTCTGTGATTAGCAGCCGACCGTAATCGCTCATCAGATCGGGTACAAGTACCTGTAATGGGCAGTTTATGAAGCAACTTGATTGCTTTTAATATACGTGGTGTTTACCATTTTTTTTATTGAAATTCCTGACTTTTCAATCCGAAAGTTTCCAAGTTTGCTGGTAATTCTCAAATTTTCTAAGAGTTTATCCAAAAATATTTTTCAACAAGCTAATCTAATAAATCAATGAACAATACCTTAGAGAGACCTTTGCTACCTTTGTACTTTACGTTTTGATGATTAATGTTTTTTTTTTATTTTTGAAATTGTACTTTTACTTTTTTTTATTTATTTGTTTATATGATTGTGTGTGTGTGTGTATTAAAAATTAAATCTGCACCACTACAATGCATGAAGGGTCAAGGGTGCAGTACTTTGTAAGGAAATACTATTACTAGACCAACGGCTGTGCAAGTCTTAATCTGAATTTCATAAATTATGCGGAAATAAGATACGATGGTAAAATTTATTTTATTTATTTATTGATATTTACAACTGTATA
>NW_027106425.1:661062-666478 GCF_000696795.3 Halyomorpha halys | reverse complement strand
TCCGTATGTCCAGATGGGCCTTATTGATGGTAAAATTAGATCAAATTTATATTACGAGTTTACTGATTATTTAATTTAGGCTAAGGTATTTCAAATAAGTAATTTACCTAACAAGAATTAATAATTAAATTATAGGAAAAAAAATATTCCCATATCATCTAATCTAGCTGAATTAATTTTCAATTTTTTTTTAAACATACTTTAATTTTTTTTTTTAAGAACATGCAGTAGACAGGTATATTAACTTTGTTGAAGATTTAAATTAATCTAATATTCTAATACACAGTTTAACCCCAGATGCAACTCATTCGGTTCATCAACTTTAATTATATCATTTAAGTGTGACATTAGAACGGATAGAAAGTGATCGTCATGAAAACTATTATTTTAAATATTAACCAACAATTATATTTCATCATAATATACTCAAATCTGAAAATAAGCTTAAGAAAAAGTAACCCACACTGTTTTAATAACTGTAATTGTCTATTGCCAGAATACATTTTTACCGCAACCATCGTACGAATCACAAATATATATATATTTATTATAAATACATACATATATCAGAGCAATAATTGTTCAATTACTATTTATTAAAGCTACATCTCGAAATATATAGGGTCAAGTAAATATTTCTAATGCTGGCTGAGCATTCTTATTTGGTAGAGAAGACCGTTCGATGCCAAACACATCATTTGGTGGGTAAAAATAAATTATTATTTTTTTTTACTAAAGCAATATTATGTCCCCAAGACGTAAGTCTACACCTAAAAGTGAAATATCATATCGTTGGCAATCCATATGGAATGAAATCCCACGAAGAAAATTAAAAACTAAACCATAGGCCACTTAAAATCGTTCCAATTACAAGGAGACATACTTACAGACATAGAATTACAATTTAGAAGAACATAACATGTGATAAATGGAATATGGTCCGGGTGCGGTAAAAAAAAACTCAAATAGTAGAATTATACTATTTTATTGAGCCAACGTTTCGCCCCACGTTGCAGGGCTTCGTCAGGGCTAAAAAAGATACAAACACATAGTTACAAAAGGAAAAAAGAGAAAAAAAAAACATAAGTGTAAAATAACAGGGGTATATAATGTAAAAAAGTAAGATATAATAAGAAAAATTAAAGGTTGTAAATAGTATATGAAAAGGGTAATAGTAACACATAGATAAGAGAAGAAATATTAAAGAAAATACAAATAAAGAGATGTAAAAAGAAAAAAACACAAATCAAATGATGAGACAGAATGCATACCTGTTTTGACGGCAGTCAAAATAAAGGGACCGTTGGTATTGGGAGGAGTGGGGACGACAGTTATGCCACAATAACGAAACAAATTTTTAAAGTAAACAAAGTAAAAAAGTATTTAAATTAGATGAACAGTAAAGTATAAAATAATGGGATACAATGTGTGTAAGTAATTAAAAAACAAAATATACCAAATGAGCGGGGATACAGAAAAGTGTAAAATATAATAGAAAATTAATAATAAAGTAATTAATATAAGTACACTTAAGAAGATAATACATGAATATAAATTAAAAGATAGATACAGGAATATGAAAAATAAAAAAAATAAATAAATCAAATGAAAAAATAAAAAAATATGAGAATTTAGAAAAACAAGAATAAAAGATATGATAAGAAAATAGGCTTCTGAAATGCAGAAAAAGGTGAAAAAAAGTATTATGTGGATTTTATTATGTTCAAAATGTTTCGATATGTAAGGGAGATGCAGTCTTTATCAACTTTATGATTGACGGTATTCTCTGTCAAATTTATGTAAATGGAAATTTATATAACATGTGATATGTTTGGGGAATTCAAAAAGGAGATTTTTCGGAAGAATATATTTTTTTAAGGCAATTCTCAGCGAAGGTGATGTTTGCCTAATTATCTACAGGTGACCAACCTATCATTACGTTACTGTTATGTTATTCCCGACCATGAAGGGGGGGTCAAGTTTTTCATTTTGTGGGACCGCCACTTAATGAAAAAAGTCAACGTCCCAGGCCGGATCTGCCGCTCGCAGATTTCACAACGATAGTCCTAGGCCTAACCATCTGAGCTATGGACGGCCCAAAATGGAGTATATTTTAAAATTCTCTTTTCTTCACAGTGCCTTGCGTATTTTTTATAATAATATAAAATTGAAGTAGTTTCAAGAAGTTGAAAAATTCTAGCTTTCGTAATAACAATATAAAATAATTTAGGACAATTAGCTTTCTCATAGCCCTTCAACAAAGGACAAAATTTTAGTTTTTTATGTATATTTACATTAATTTAGAGAGAATTTATGCACATTTTGAGTGTTCACTGCACGAACTTTTGGGTTTTTTACTACATCAGGTCTCTAGTAATAACGTTTAGTGAGTGAATATTGAATATTTATGCTATTTCTTACTGTTTTCAGGATTTAATTATATTTAAGATAAAGGAAAGAGGGGGAGCAAATACAGACTAAAATCTTAACTTTTACTTTAGAAGGTTATTAAATAAATTATAAAGAAGGAGAGTTGAACCTTTGTCATTAAATACATCATATAATAGAGTAACCTTTAAAATAATTATTTTTTTCATTTTATTATTAAAACAATCTTTCCAATCCAAGTACATGTACTTACTTTTCCCGAAGAAATATAGAATGACCTTAAATTCTTTTCGTCCGTCCAGTGTTTAAAATGAACGGCTCTTAAGGCAAGAACACAAAATCTGTTCCCAATAAATTTCAAACCAGCAATAATAATTAAAATTGTCCGAAATTTCACAGTTTTATAAGAATATGAATGATTATTATTACTACAGTTTTAAATAACATGTTTATTATTCGGTTATTATTGGCAATACTTGTTTTTTTATACACAGGGAATAACTAGACTCACATGTGACGTAGATAAACCTACTCACTAATTTAACTAAATCTACAACAAAAAACTTAAGATAACATAGATATGAATGTTCTTCTTCTTTCGCTAATTAGATTGAATTTTTTTTTATTTTTTAATATCAGATGTATTTTTTCCAGTAGTCGATATCCAACCTGTTGATCTTAAAACAGATAGTAAATACACTTAACCTAAAATAGAAAATGCTTATATAATTCCTTCAACAAAACTGCAGTGTAGTTAGATTTAATCATTAAGAAATAGAAGCACTCTGACTTACGTAATATGGACGTAGTATCATTTGTAGTAGTAATGATATTCTATTAGATTTTATTAAGACACAGTAGCACACAAGAGAGCTGAGTTTCCATATCTTTCTACAATACTTATAAGTCCTTCAAATGATGGCGAAAAATCTATGTTGTTACTTTTGTATCATGTTAAACAATAGTATCTACTCAAAAACTATACGTTTCTGTGCCTATACATGCTCTGTCAAAATCGATATTCATACAAACTGATAGGCAGGGACATGACGGCCGTGCGGGTAGGGGCTCAGATCCTAGTGCACTCGGTTCGGAACGTTGTGGGTTCGATTCCCACCTAAGGCAGTTAACATTCATTTTTCGGCGGTCCCGAGGAATGAATCTTGACACTCCCACCCTGATTAGTACTCGGCGGCAACTCAGGTAGCCCCAGGTTGGCCCATTTGCTGGACTTGTTCCCTCCACCAAATACCAGTACCAGTACCAATCTGATTGCCAAATCGAAAACACAAATAATGCAAAGGAGAAACTAACAATTTTTTTTTTTTAATATCTTTATTGAAATTTACAATTGTACATAATAATACATTCAGTAAATTTAAGGTTTACTGGGATAAGTGGATATCCGGAGGAAAGTAAATAAATTAGTATTTACCTCAAATTCGATTTTTTGGTAGATCCATTGACTCGAAATAACCATGTCTTGCAAATTGATATGTGTGAACAACAAAAACGAATAGTCGATTATAGAATGTTTCTCAAATTTTCTTAAAAACGACCCTAATGATTTAATCAAACTCAGTATATCTAATTCCAATCAAGTTTTCTTTAATGCCAGCTAGATTTTGACAATAAAATAGCGTTACAAGGTTAAAATACGGAATTCTCAAAAAATTTCCCCTTTAAGTACCTTAAATTTTATATTTTAGAAATAATTAATCATTTTGAGTACCGATTGTCTGGTATAAAATGTTTTACTTACTAATTAATAACACAATCAAAATAATAATATAAAAAATAAAAACAAAAGTGCTTAAGTTTCAGGATTGATATTTATAAATACTATAAACACAAAGTAAACAATAAAAATAGTTGACAATTCGATATTGAAATAAATTAAAATATATTAAACAAAAAAAAAACATGTGTATATATATAATTAAATGTACACATATCATAAATTTTATTTTAGTGTTACTGATCTGAGGAAGATGGGAAGTAGAAAAAATATTTTATGTTTAAATGCGGTTAATGAAGATATTTTTGGATGGATGTGGATAAAGAATTCCAGAACGAAGTAGCACGAATTATAAAGGATTTATTAAGGAAACCTTTCTATAAAAAGGAACATACAAGCTTGTAGGTTGGGATGTGGTATTCAAAGAGTGGACAAAGGAACAAGAGGTAAACAAATTAAGGATGTAGGGAGGTTTTATATTTTTATTTTTACATATATTCATTAATTTTTTATATCTATTTGTTATTTATTTATTTTTTTTATCTATATTTATATATCTATCACTACTTTTATCAATCATTTGTATCAATTATAAGACGTATATATTACGAGCTTTTATTCTATTTATGTAAAATGTAGTATCTATTTTCGGTTTGTTTTATTTATGTCAAAGCGGGGAATAATAAGGAAAAAAAATGGGAAAGTCACATTGAGTTGAAAGAGAATATATATATATAAAGGAAAAAGACAGAAAAGGTAAAAATAGAATAAAAAAATGAGGGATTAACAAAAAATCATTAAAAAGATAAAAGAACAAAAGCGATGAAACAAAAAAAAATTTAAAAATCATATTCTATTATTATATATTGTCACTTGTTTTCCTGATATGTATGTATGTAAGATACAAAAATTAGCTTGAATATTGAAAAATGCAACTCAAAAATTTTTACTCTTCGACGCCCACCAGGGCCCTGTTTCATAATAAAGTACAAACTAATACTATTAGTCTTATAGATTTATCTTAATTCAATTACACTGACTTGTACAATAGTAACTTGTACTTTAGTATTTTTTAATTCCTGTAATATCACTAATAATCATCCATATCATGAAAAAAATAACTATTAGTATTATTACCACACTAGTTTCTACACTTGTACTATGAACTAATACTATTAGCTTTCATTATGAAACAGGGATCTGATCTACCGGATCTAATCCTCAAAGGTAAAAGTGTGAAATGGAATCCTGCCAGTGAAACAGTAAGATACCTGGGAATTCACCTAGATC
>NW_027106425.1:656730-660057 GCF_000696795.3 Halyomorpha halys | reverse complement strand
ACTCCTACGTTCGTATTAACCATACCAATTCTTTGTACATTTCATAACAACCATGACTATTCTGGATGAAAATACTTCCCCTTACTGTATATTTCATACAAAGGTAAGTGAAAGCGAATTCTGACTATTGCCATAACAGCCATGACTATCCTCTCATAACCCATGTTAATGTTCGAGCCACTGAGTAACTGTTATAATTTTTTGTGTGTGAATTAATCACCTAAATTTAAAAATATCCATAACAGGTATGTAGTCCTTATTAAAAAACTATTAATGGAGGCTAAATTTCTGAACATAATTTTATGTTTTTAAAACGTATTTTCTCTAAATTTTGCACCGGGGTTTCACACATTTCTCTTCAGTTGTATTTTCAAGAAAGTTTCCTTTATGATGCTTTTACAAAGTCAAACTATTGCGTAATATATTTTTAAATAAAGAAATATTTTATGTTCAGAAATTTTCTCCCCACCTTAAGCATTATTATTTGTTTTTATCACATTTGCATAGAAAAAGATACAATTGCTTAGTGGTTCAAATATTGACTGACAATGGTTCTTAAGAAACAGTCTTGGTTGCTATGACAATAGTTAGATTTTACATTCACTTACCTTTATTTGAAAAATATAGTAAGGGTGTATATTTTCATCAAGGATTGTGAAGACATGGCTGTTATGAACCGTACGAAGATTAATTTCATCTCAAGTGCAGTGGTAAGTATAAGTTGTGTCATTTCTTGTAACTCTTAAATGACTTTTTAAATAGTAACGTATATAACAGGGGTGGCCAACTTTTCTGTATATAAGATCTACTTTTTATGTTATAAGTGTGTCGCCACTAGTTTCTAACCTTGCTTCCTCTTCCATTTCTGACAATCCTCCGAGGCGCCTGAAAAGAAGATGGCCACGAGACCTGCTAATGTAAAACGTCATTAGAGTGCTTCCAATGGGTAGTTTCTCTACACGCATGTAACACTCCAATTTAACTGAGATCAGATTTACTAAATGTATTATAACGTACAGTTGTAAATAGCAATAAATAAATATTAAAAAAAAAAAGTGTGTCGCGATCGACTTCTCATTGGCGTAGTCTAAGGGGGAAGAAAGTAAGTGAAATGCATACTTTGTTTATACACTGAAGTATCAGATGCATTCCAGCGAGGTATGGGTAGATAAGTAATGTAAATAAATGTTCAAAACTATTTTTAATTTTTAAGTCACTTATTAAGTTCTCGAAGTGTAGGCTCATGAAGAAAATAAATTTCCAGACCCAACGTTGGATAGCAGCATTCCTGTGATACATAAAAAATAAAATTTTCCGACACTATTCCAAGATAGATTTTTTACTAACTTAAAATGCATTTTAATTTTTTTATCAACTGCAATGTATAAGTTGTACCATTTGTTCGTAAATATGAAAATGTTTTCATAAAGATGCACAGTAAGGCTGATAATTTGATTTCAATATTTCACTTTCGCGTTTTGTTTTTTTTTCGGGCCAGGAAAATTTATCATGAAAGAACTTACTTTTTGCGAATCTCTTTCATGATTTAGAAAAAGTTACAACTTGACATATATATATATGATATATATATGACAACTTTTATGTATATATATAAAAGGAAAGGATAGAAAAGGAAAAAATGGAATAAAAAAAATGAGGGATTAACAAAAAAAAATTAATGCAGAAAAAAAATCATTAAAAAGATAAAAAACAAAAGCGATGAAACAAAAAAAAAAAAAAAATCATATTCTATTATTATATATTGTAACTTGTTTTCCTACTATGTATGTATGTATGTAAGATACAAAAAAACCCAATGAAGTTGGGCAGCTTCTTTGTTTTTTTAATAGCATTTTTCCCCTTAAAAGAGAAATGTTGGGAAAGCCACTTTAATTCGGCGTATCAACTCCTACGTTCGTATTAACCATACCAATTCTTTGTACATTTCATAACAACCATGACTATTCTGGATGAAAATACTTCCCCTTACTGTATATTTCTTTAAAAATGGTTGACATGATTTCCCATATGAAATCAAGAGGTTTTTATAGTGCATGAATATGGGACAGTGGTCCCCGAAACGTTGTACAATATCATGAATAAATAATAAATAATTCATTCAAAAATGGAAGTGATCAACCTCAAAAAATTTTTTTAAAAAAATTAATGCAGAAAAAAAATCATTAAAAAGATAAAAGAACAAAAGCGATGAAACAAAAAAAAAATAAAAATGTATATAGATAGATAGATAGATATTTTTCTGAACAACACATAATTATAATTACACAAAGGGGATTTAATTATTCTCTTATTTTATTTCCTAGAATTATTAAAGGACCCTCATTAGTCGATACCCGGTTTCCGTCCAACCTTTGTAGTTTTTAGAGGATATTTTAATGAAAAGCTTCCTCCAGTAGATTCCGTACAATCCTTCCCTAATTACTTGCTTTTACTTAATCATTCTTAATTATAAGTTCCTTTATAAAAGAACAGAAACTATCTTAGAAAAGATGTTTACAAGACACTTTTGAGGAGAATTGTTTGAAAGGTGGAATATACCATAAGTAATTACCAATAACGTCTAAATTTAACTGAACTCAAAAATTCTTTACTTAAAAAGGGTTTGGGTCTAATTCTAACAAATCAAGAATATTAATCTACTAACATTAATTATAATGTAAGCTTAGCGAATTATTCAATTGGCCGAAACGTTGGACTGTTGATATAATAAAGAGTGTAGAGACTTAACAATGGTACCATTTGATTTATTAACAAAAGTAAATACCAGTCTCAAGAAATTAAAGATTATATATAAACTAATTTTTAAAAACAATAGGCCTCAATGAGCTTGTATTCAAATAATACTTAAAAAGTAATGTTTGTGGCTCTAATAAATAAAAATTGACATTTTGGGTGGTCCTAAGCAAAAAATATTGTGAAAAGATTTTTTAAAAAATAATAATAATTCAGAAATTAATTAATTCAAATAATTATTTTTTTTTTTTTTTAAAGACAATTAATTCGACCATCCTCAAGTACAATCTTAAATATATATTTAAACCTCAATTCTAATTCTTTATAAAACGTTCTACAGGCTATTCTGCCCAAGTCATTAATTACAAGTCAAATTACCCTATTTTGTCAAAATTTCATTAATTTTTAAACTTTTTATTTTTAGATCAACTTAACACTATCAACTATTATATAATTCCAAACTAAAACCAGAAACAGCTGTTCTTATATTTAAAACAGTCCTCAGGCCACTGCTGATGTACGGCTGTGAAATCTGGGGAGCGGCATCCTTCACGAAAAGGAAAAAACTACAAT
>NW_027106425.1:613697-655005 GCF_000696795.3 Halyomorpha halys | reverse complement strand
TATTCATTATTATTATTATTTTTATTTTTTTTTCTCTCTTTTCTTCTCTTCCCTTTTTCAAATTAACTTGTTTCTTTTTACTATTAGAAGACAATTATTTGTTTTATTTAAGTGTACCAATATCATTATTTTTTGTTATTAATTTTACTTTCCTCTTTTATTAAGTAAGAAGCATTATTCTTATCTATTTATTTTAATATTATTTTTTTCTTTTAATAAGAACATTGTATATAGTTAGGGGTGTCATTTGTATGACTATACTCCCTCATAATCAACCGTTGATGATGACAACCAAATCTGATATTATCTGTTTTTTTCCTCGCAGACTCGAGTTCAAAATGTTAATATGATTGGTCGTCTGTTAAAAACTGTAATTGAACAAAAAATTCTTGATCTTCAAACTTCCTCTGAAGTTCAGTGGTTTCATACAGCACATATGTACTGAGAAATACAGGGATTCTCTTTCTTATTTATAAGAACCAAGCTCCTTCATACATTACAACGCTCCAACGGTCAACTTGAAAACTATACAGTCAGTATTTGCACAACACTATTTTTTTATTATTATTAAATTATGAATTTATATATTAAAAAAACCTATTACTTCAAAAATAAAAAGTATATTTATAATTTAATAACCACAAATAATATTCAAATGAAAAACTTTCAGAAAAAAATAAAACATCAAACTTACAAAAAATACAGAAAAAAAATTATTTGCTCACCTAGCGTTTTATTATTTTTTTTTAATTTAATATTTTTTATGAAGTCCCGTTGGCATCTATTATTACCGCTTCTAAACATCACGGCATTGAGTGGACGAGGTTTTTAATTAAATCCGTGTTAATTTGTTCCCATTCTTGCTGTAAAAGGTCCTTGAGGTGGTGTCTTCCGGTTATTTGGTGTTTTCAAACATTTTTATCTAAAATATGCCATCAATTTTCAATTATGTTTAAGTCAGGAGACTTTGGGGGGATATGGATGGAGTTGTTGGCGAATGTTAAATATTAACCACTCTTTAGTTTTGTTTGCTGTATGTTTCGGATCATTATCATGCATAAACTTATACCGATCCTGAATTCCTAATTTGGCTGTACTGGTTGGCAGGTTATGGCGCATAATCCTGCATTTAAAATCCACGTTCTGCATTTAAAATCCCTTCAACAGGCACGAGATTTCCTACACCATTATAAGCTTCACATCCCCAAACCATTACACTCCCACTTCCATGTTTTATAGTTACTAAAACGTTTTGCCTCCTGAATACTTCCTTCGCCATGTTGTTTTTCTGTCGTCAGATCCAAACAAATTAAGTTTACTCTCATCAGAGAATAATGCGTTTTCTCATAAACTAAAGGGTTTTTCGATGTAATCCCTCGCAAATAAGAGCCTTTTTTTTGCGATTGCTTACACTGACAAGGTTTCATTCTCGGGACCCTGCTGTAAATTTCTTCAGAATTCAAAACATTTCTAATTGTTGTTATGCTCACACAGTTCTGGGTCTCACCCGAAGTCGATTCGACCATATGGCTAGGCCACCTGCACTAACTCCTGGATTTTTTATCGCCTCAATTTTGATTTTTCTTTTCATCCTCTCATTTACTTTCTTTGTACGTCCTCTGCGCCGGTTATTTGCAGTTGTGCCTCTTTCTTCAAATCTCTTAATTACATATCTGACGGTAGAAAAATTAATACCTAACAAATCCGCTATTTCGGGATACGATTTTCTTTGATTTCGAAATAATACAACTTTTTCGCGAGTAGCGGCACTTAGTTCACTTTTTTTTGGCATTAGGATCTGCTAAATTAAAACGAGCTTAATGGATCGAAATATTTTATAACATTAATTGAAAACAGTAAACATAGTATGCAAATACTTTTTTCCTTGTGTTCAAATTATGTTTAAATACATTTTTATTATAATCAATTTTTTTAATTGAATTTATTAAGTTTATTAACAAGTTTTAATAGTACTTTTTACTAAGGAACCTCAAACTATTTTATTATTATTTAAATTCATTACATAAAGAAATGACAAGATGTCCAAATACTTTCTTCAGTCACTGTAAATCACTAAATTATTTTAACTAGCTTATAAAGCAGTATGTATGGATAAGTTTGTTTATATTAAATAATAAAATCTCCTTTAAATCTTGTTTCGAACTAATTTTTTTCTAATCAGCTCACATGGGCCGCATAAAACGGTATCACGGGCCATATTGGACCCTGTTGTAATTTGTTATAGACAGAGACTCCTTCGAATGCATAAAAAGGAAGAATAGAAAATTATTCAAATCCTTGAAAAGGGTCAAGCATACGATATTTACAATCAATTCTTTTCTGAGAGTACTTGATGATATCTTATCACAATTGATTAGATAACCTTATACCAATAAATGTAGCCTCTAAAGCAATGATTTAACACTTTTCTAGTCTGCTGATTTGGTACTTCCCAACAAGGTACGTAAAACAATTATATTGAAGTAAATTTAATTACTATTCAACATAACTACAAATACCATTTATTCTGAAACTAACACACTTTACTGACTTAAATTTTACAATTCCCTCTACTAACAGGTCAGGCAACTAGGACCCTTGTAATCCAACATCGTTGGAGGCAGATATTATTTTAAAACTTTTACTTCAGTTTTTTTTATTAATATTGCAGAGGCCAATTTGATAAGAATAGTTTAACAATATTCTTTTAACGTTTATAAAAAAAAATCATACAGCCCCCAAATACTAGAGGTTTTAAAATTTTATTATACTTAATTATACATACATTCACTTATTATATATTTTTTCAATCGTCTAAGTAATTGAAAATTCATTTAAGCCTAACGAAATTAGTAAATAAATTTCTTAATCTTTTTAAATAGAACAGTTCTTGAATAGGGAGAGAGGTCTTACCTCATGTGTTAATGCCAGACCGCACTCCTTGTTCTAAATAAATCAAATAAGATTTGTTTCTAAGAATTAAGAAAGAGTTAAGCTTCGCTTTTGATATATATATAAATAAGCGAAAAATTATTTCAGAAAATTAATATTTCACAAATACGTCATATTTAGATTTCTATAAAAATTTAAATTATTCATTAAACAAAAAAGTATAAAAAGTATTAAAAACTTCACAGAGAGTTATGAATGTAAATTTAGTCATCAATCAATATATTTAAACCATATGGAAAAGAATTTGATGTAACAAATGTGAAGAAAGGGTTTGAGAAAAATTCTCAAGCCAGTCTCAAACCTTTCTATATTAAATTTAAATTAGTCCAAATGAATCATTAATCAATTTTTAAAATATTAAGTATATAAGAGACTTGCTTATTGCCATTAAAATGAAACACGCAATGAACTCATCCATAATTAGGAAAGAATTTTTAAATATGATAGCAAATAAAAATTGTACAACATCGTTGTAATATACAACTAAATTCAACAAACAGTTACAGTAAAATTAAGTGTGGTTGCAACACACCGACGTCTAGATTGCCAATAGTTTGAATATAATTTTCAAGGGCACTTGTGACAACCAAAAAAGACGAGAATTATTTTTAAAAAATAAATAAATTTAATATAAAATGTTAATAATTTTCTTTGGATCCATTTTCTTTTTTTTAATGAGTCATAATTCCTGTGATTAAAGTAAAAAAGTTCAAATTTTTCTGTACGCGTTATTGTTAGAAAAATTTGTTTCATAATTTTATGTTCTTCTTTTATTAAAAATTCCACCACGAATTTTCATGAAATTTATTTAACTATTTCTGGAGATAAAGGTAATTTTCTGAAATTATTTTTGCGATAAAACCTTAAAAGTTTTAGAACTTACTCAGAACAATAAAAAAATAGAAAAAGTGTTAACAAAATCAATAAGAGCCATATTTGAGCTTATTAACCCATTTAGTAACATTCAATTGCTCTAAAAATAAAATTAATAGCATACATGCCACAAAACGCTTTTTCTGTAAGTCCAGAGATCGGAATTGTATCTATATGAAAAAACTTAAAACGGTACAGCCCACATACACAATTATTTCTTTCGTATAATGTTGATGTGTTATGAAAAAATCCTAACTGAGAAATAAACAAAAGATAAAGTAATTATAGTCCAAAATCACAGACATATTGATTAAAGGTATGTTATAAAATAAGTAACAAAAACATTGTTTTATAAATGAAACTGAAATCATTAATCATATAATAGGAGTTCGTTTTTTAAACTTTTACTTCAAGCCAAAAATAGTTTTAAATAAAACTGGGAAACAAGAATTTTTTTCATAGTTTCTAAAAAATCAAAAAAAATTTTTTTTTTAAACTGAATAGAAACCTATTGAATCCAAAATGAACTACACAAAAAACAAAAGACGTCTGTTCACACGGAAGTCAGCCACAAATTATAGATAAGGATAGATGATTAAATAATATAAACATGCCTAATCTAAGAAATCATAAAGGGATTTAATATTTTATTCTTTTTATTATATCTTATAATCTTATATTATAATTTTTTTTAATGTTTTATTTACCCCTAAATAATTACTCTTTAACTATGATTTATTATAATTTTGTTTATAAAAATACATTCATAATTAAAAAATATGTTTTCAATATATTAAAACATACATATGATTATTCTCCCTTGATATGCTAAAAGAAAACCTAACTCAAATTTTTCCATAATATAACATTTTTGAGCTCGTTAAGAATTATATCTATTTATTAGATGAGATTATCAAGTACAAAATCATTGACTTTGGATGTTGTAATCAGAATAAATTTGAGTCATGACCTTTTAAGTAATCGGCCCGGTGTGTCGCCAAATAAGAATTTGGGAAGAATCCAAATTTAGGACAGCTGATTATTTTTAAAAAAATAAGAAAAAATAATATGTAATTGGACAAAAATTCAGTCTCTAACTGTAAGACGTTCGTCGGTGTGCCATGTAGGTAGCAGCACTATCCAACCACATTCCTTAGTGCTCACAAACTTGGGATTTTATCTACTACATTTGAACCAATGTGGAATACTTCACTCAGTTTAACAATGTTTACTAATTATTTAAAATTAATAGAAAAAAACAAAATAGTTTCATGGATACTTTCTAGCATTGCACTAAGCTAAGAATAAAATATGTCAGCAAATGAAGGCAATAACGACACAAGTGGATAATTCCCCTATAATAATAAAATAATATAAATAAAATATTACAGTCATTAATGGACTTTATAAAGTAATAAGTAGTGAGGTATTTATGATGTTCAATTATTTGAAAAAATAAAATAAAGTACATGTATGAACACATCTGAATCTAAGCTATTAAAATATTACCCAAGAAATTTTCTTAATTAGCATTTTCAAACTTTTAAGTCCTTGATTAAGGCAGTGAAGTTACTACTATTTTTTGGAGATAGGATTTCACTATTTGTTATAGTTATTTAAAAAATGTTATGTTATTTCAAAACATTTATAAAGTGATAGCTATGTACATAAATGATCACAAACTTCATTAAAAAGTATGATGTCATCCAAGTATAATAGAAAATTTAATTATAATTGCATTTACCTAATACATAATAAAACAACTTCATTACTCTATGTATACACCAATTTTGTTTATTGACGTTTAAGTATTCATAATTTCAGTTGTGTATTTAGATTAAGTATTATGTCTGACAGTTAAAAATAAAAATATACACGATTTGAATACTAAAATGTCAAGAAATACTATTTCTTTAGCTACTAACAGTTCCAAATCCCTAATTCATGAGATGTTCTAACAGAGGGCATAGGTAGCAGCACTGTCCAAGCTGCTAATTTAGATGATTTCCATATTTCATAAAATTATATATATTCTTTTATCATGTATTACATAATTTGTAAATTTTTCACTAAGTACATTATTTTATCATTATATTTTGATAAAAATAAGCTTATAAATCATTCTATTGTGTTTTTAACTAATCTCTTCACAAAAGAAACTATTTTTCTTATGAACAGCTTTTGAAACATTAAAAATAATTTTGGAAACTGTGAAATAAATTTAAATACATTATTAATTTGTATCAATTTAAATTATATCTGCTGCTGCCAGTATAAATTTAAAAATAATTTATTAGTTTTCCAGAATAAATTAAATCCAAGAAATAAACAGTTATATAAATGTGTTTTTTTAAAGCAATAAATTAGTTTTAATGTGCTATAAAAAATTTTAAATGTATAAGTTAGTTTTTTGAATTATCAGCTATTTATTATTGTTAAAAGAATCTATTATTTAACAATATAAAATTATTATTAATTGACAAGTCAATTGAATGACAAAGTGTCTAAAGAAATTCATAATTTTCATAAGATTTTCTCATGTTAATATCAGATTATTCAGAAACCATAAATATCGCTGCTTTGCTTGAATAGTGGCACATCTAAAAAATAAAAATAAATCATTTTATTTTATATTTACATATTATATAGATCGTATCGTTGACTGGTTACATTTTGAAAAACCTGTTAGCTCTGGGATAATAGCATCTAGCATCTAGCACAGCAGATAAAGAAACCCTTATTATCAAGTATATTCAAGCAAAGCAGCAATATAAAAATAATGAAGCATCTTTATTTTTTCTTTCATTACATAGTTGTATTTTTTTTTCTCAAGCTAAAGAATTCATTCAAATCATAAAATCATATCTTATATAATACTATTTAATTTTTGTTGTAGATGATGAAGGCTCAATATTTATTGGTGTGTGTTGCATTCATTCCAGTCATCTATGCATGGCCATACAAAGCATGTCCAGATCTAGCAGCCAATGCATTGAAAGAGTTGAGCTATAGACAGGTAAATATTAGCAGATTTGGCATTAATCCTTACATAGAGACTATGAAGTCTAAGGACGGGAAGAGGAGACTTGAAGATAGTTAGATCGAGAAATATTTAAAAAGCCCCTGAAATTGAAAAATAGCAAAAAAAAAAAAAAGAAAAGCAAACCTTCATTCGTGATTTCTTACAAAGATGAATTCTTCGTTCACAAGGGTGATGAAGTGTCATTATTTGAACTTGGAAATAATTTAATATTTTTTTTTTCAACTTTTCCTTTTATATTAACATTTCATTTAATTATTACTGTCATTTAGTAAATTTTATAACTTACATTTTGTGGATAGCCATAGTATGAATAAAATATTGAAAAAATTAGGACCGACGGACTTAGGAAAGTGGATAAAACAATTTTTTTGGAGAAAATACCATTGATATTCGTTGTTTGAAAATCTAAAGTCCGAAAAATACTTATTTTCGTATCCATCGATAAATAAAACTTTTTGGTTTCTTTCAATTTTTTTTTTCGAAAATCAGCAAGTGATATAATTTTTTTAGGGAGGGAAAGTTGATACTTTCTTTTTACTCACCCCAACAACTTTAAATATGTATTTTCGGAGCAATTGAAAAACAAATATTTTCGCTTTAGATTTGCTGATTTGTGAATTTCAATCACAAAAATTGCTGAGTTTTACAACTTCACGATCCACGGGAAACTTGGATGTGTCTTAGAGCCCTATCAATTACAAAAAATTGCACAAATTCATTCTCAGTAAACAAATTAAAACAGTAAATATAAAATAAACTGTTTGAGAATTTTTCTTTTATTCCACACTAATTTTGTCTCCCGCAGAGTTTGACGACAAATATGACCGTGTAATATCGCAGCTTTGAAAAAAGAAAACTTTTATAAAAGTTAGATATATACTTTAGTAGCGTAATACAGGCTTTATAAAGGTATAAAACATAAATAATAACCAGTATAACCTGCTATGTGTTAGAAGAACAGAAATTCACTTTTTCAATGGTTGTAATAATGTTAAATGTATACCCGAGGAGTTTTGAATGAATATTTTGGCAGAAAAAAAGAAATTAATTTAGTTTTTTCTCTGAAAAATCATTTTAAATAGTTTTTAACTCACAGCGCGACAGGTGGTTCTGAGAGACAAATAGCGATATCTATTTTTCCACGATTTTTTTAGGTTATAAACTATTTTAGCTATAATCTATTTATATATAAATAAATAAATAACTAAATTATATCGAACGTATGATTTGATATAAAAAGGAGACAAATAATTGTAATTAGGTCCGACAGACCCATCTTTCGCGTTACTGGTTGAAGTGTAATAAATATGAATCTGACTTGGAATAATAGGTCCTTGCAGGAAGGAAATTTAATCCTATAAGGTACTACGGTCATGAAAGGATGGAACGTCATTACTCAACTAGCTGTAGGTCCTTACGAAAGGAAATAAAGGTATAGGAAGGAGAGATACAGTGAAATTAAAAGTGATGCAAAAGTCCAACATACATTTCCAAACATTGTACTAGAATGTACTGATTAACTGTGTGTATTATTACTCACTGCCTCCTAAGCAGGAGAAATCTCAGAAAGGAATATTCACACCTTAACACAAGAAACGTTGTGCAGTATAAAATAAGTCATTTTTATTAGATTATTCTTAATCATTTGGCAGATGTAAAAACTCAATTTTTTTTTCATCAATAGTGATGGACTAATTTTTAATTTTAATTCCATGGAATTGTTCAGTAGGTAAGGCGCTAAACTACAAAGTTCTTTCTAGAAATATCAATAAATTTCTACAAAATCCAGGGAAAGAAAAAAAAAAATTCTGATAAACCAAACGTTTCCCAACTCCGAGTTCGGAAGACCCTTTTGGGGTTCATTATCTCTCCTCAAAGGGATTCTTCAATAACCTTTCATTATCGATCGATAGTAGATCTTATAGCTATCATTTATATATTTATTTTTTAATTTAAAGAATGAAATTCATTAGAATATATATATTATGCTTGTTGGACTGAACATAGTGGGCTCGATTCTCAACTGGGTCGGTCAGTATTTATTCGGCGGTGACCCCGAGAAATAAATCTTGGTATATGACTTCAATGAAAGTCTTAAGTCTAAAAAGAAATAGTACTTTAAATAAAACTAATTAAATGTTATATTTACAACATTCAATTTATTTTTTCAGATAGGAGGTGAATGGAAAATCGTAGGAAGTAAGCCAGCATTAGACGACAAATGTGTCAATGTGAAGATAGATAATTATGCATTAACAAAGGAATATTACTCCAAGTTATTTTATTTCTGGTATAAGAAATCTTCATCAGATTACACCATTGTTAATGAAATCAAACCAACTGCCTTAAACCTAAAAGCTAAGCCTTGGTACTGTAAGTATCCTCGTTTTAGCCACTTAACCTATTTTGATCATACATTTAGTTTTTAGTTAGAAGTTTTATTTATTTTCTACATTTAATTTGTTTATTTTTTCTAATAATAATTATGAATGTTGTCTTATCAGCATTATGATTAGCTTATTTGAATCAGATTTGTATTAAAATTTCCTCGGCAATTTACTCGTCGTGCAGAGGATCCACATCAGTATCGGGTATTGTTCAAATAATATTATATTCAATAATTTTGAGTTCGTTAATGGGTATTCATAGATTATTTATTCAAAGAATAATGTTATTAATTGAGAAACTCAATAATCTCTTCCTATTCAATATTGTGACGGACCATGTGTGGAAAATATGCAAAAGAATTCCTAGTGCAGCTGTAGGAAACTAGAGCTCCTCCCAGTGCTGAAAATTTCATATATACAGATGACAGCGGTGATTGCAGATATGAACATCTACAAGCTGTCAATGAACAGTCTGAAGAGTTAAAAGGAAAGGATTGAGTATAAATCCTTGCAAGAACAAAATCATGCATACTCAAAGGTCATACAACAAAGGCAATTAATTGTCTTGGACAGAACCATGAACAGTGGAAAAGTTTTATCATCTAGTAGGGATGGACGAATAGGCCATGAGAGATATTGAACCGAATAAGAAAAGCAAACGGTGCATTCTTCAGCGCTGAAAAGCAAACGAGAAGTAAGCACATAGTTACACCAGTTTAATTCAATATTCTTGCCTATTCTTCTTTATGGGTCAGAAAGCTGGATATAAATTAATTCAGAAATAACTCTAAAGAAACATGCAAGCCAAATTACGGAAGCGGAAATGCGATTCTTAAGAAAAGTGGCGGGAAAAACTGCTAATTAGATCAACTCTTTTGAAGATTTGAAAATTTTGAAGTATAAGATGTTATCGCAACGATTATTTTATGTCTTGCAATTTTTAAAAACAATAAAATGAGTAATCATTTCCACTTTTTTTATTCAAGTATAGTGAATTTTCTGCGATGGCATTATTAACTTATCTCATTTTCTGATTACTGTCTCTACCTAGTATAAATTCACTATTTTTTTAATATGGACGTTACTTAAACAGGTAAGACCAAATAATTTAGCACTTACTTCTTGAATCCATCTAATTAAATATTTAGTTCATGTATTTTGTATTTCTAATAGAAAAACTTAGTCACTCCAAACGTTCCCAAGGTTTAAAGTAGTTTCATTGGTTAGCTATTCCAAACCCAGTTTTAAAATTTTACATTTTTTTTTTTTTCATTTTTGCTGATAAAGTGCTGTCAGGTTCGGAACTAAACCCGTAATCGGTGGCCATTTTTGAAAATAATTGGCAGATGGAAATGAGTTACGAATCACTAGAAAAACCTCTAATTTTTTTTTTAATTCAATTTTTGGATTTCAATCCAATATTTGTTCAGTAGGATTTCAAAAGAAGAATATATTAAATATTTTTACACCATCCTGACCAGTTTAAATGGATATCAGAACTTTGGCCGCTTGAAGGTGATGATTTTGGCCACTGTGCATCACAAATAGATTTCATAACGCTGTATTTATAGTAGGAAATGGGGGGAAAAACAAATCATATTAACGCATAGATCTTTTATTAAAGTTAAATTTCTTATACTAAATTTTATAGAATATTTGCTTGAGTGGTTTGTTGTTACATCTCAATTAGTAAGGTGAAATCTTGATACTTGGTAAGAACGATTTATTTCAAACCCAATGCTGTTTTCTCCTTAATTGGAGAGCTAAACGGCTTAAATATGTAAAATGTTAATTTTCAAGTTATTTTTTGTTAAACACTATTGTTTTGTTGTCTCAAATAGTTTTAAGTCAATCAGATTGCTTACAGTTACCTGTTAAACCATCGTTAGGTCTTAAACCTAAAAAGAGGCCCTGAACCCCAGAAAAAATGACAGAAATTTATGGAGGGGATGTATTTTGTTGAACGCGAGGGTGGTGGACTCAAATAAAATGTTCTTACTGTTTTATTAGCTACGGTTAGATAACATAAAACGTTCTCACTGTAGTGAGAACCAAGAACATAACACACACAAAACAATACTTTGACGGCAACCTACTCGACTGTTATAAAACCGTTGTAAGTCGGTACAATCGATATATTCACAGTTTGCCACAGAGCAACGTATATACAATACAAAATGAATTTTTACACTTTAACATATTTCAATTATCTGAGTGATATAAGCTCAAATTTGGATAAAGGAAGGTTTGGCTCAAGGATAAGGAGTCATACCTCTCCACCTCATGTCTGGAAGGTACTCGATCCTAACCTTACTATTTAATTTAAAGGTGTCTTGATCCATCTCCAACAAGTAATGTAACTTCTTTGATCTCTCATTGCTGGTTTTTGGAGGAAATTTTGGAAGGCTCTCTTCAACTCATGCCAAGCAATATACAGTTTAGCCCACACACTTTTTTATGCTAGTTAAGCCATTATGATAGCTAAGGAAGCTACAATAATTACTGCAGCAGCAACAACTTCTTCATCCATAGCTGGGAGCACACTGAACTTTTATAAAATCTTTTAAGTAGTGTAATAACAGTAGGAAACATATTTCTATTTCTTCCTTATAATTAATATTTAATAGAAGAAAATGATAAATGAAAATTGTTTTTGATAAATTAATTTTAGTTTAAATAATTTAATTATATTCAAATACTTTTATTTAAACTATCATTTTTTATAATAAAAAAAAAATGAAATTCAAATTAAACATTTTTATTTTATTTTTTTTCATTTGAACAAATGTTTTTATTCAAATAAATATTTTCATTTAAATAATTATTTTTAAATGAATACAGATTTAAAAATGATGAATACATTTATTCAATAGACTAAATTTTTAAATAGAATAAATGGGTTATTCAGTATTCATGAATAAAATATTGAATTTTATTCATTGTTTGTTCTGAATTATTTTTACCCAACAATGGCCAACATGTTTGAGGGGAAACATCGACTACTGTAATTTAAAGAAAAAAATAACTGACCTCTTGATTAATTATTATCCAACTGAGTAATATATAAGTACTCACACAATAGTCAACTAACGTATAGAACAGGATTATAGAGAATGCTTAAAATAAATGACTATAAAGATAATTTTATAAATAAATTTAATTGCTCCTAGGGTAAGATGTTTAAATCCTTTTAATTTATTGATACAATAATTTTTCTTTCAGCTTGGAAAACAGAAAAACTAAACCTCATTGGTGTAAACTATGATTCTTACGCTTTATTTTATAGCTGTACTTCACATCCTTTCTATTACACAGGTATTTGACTAACTTTTAATTACTTTACAAATTAAAAACATAAATTGTTCCTCAATAATAAAAAATTTTCCCATACTAAAATTTTTGTTTAAACTTTTAGAAAGCTATCAATTGTGGACTCGTGATGAAGTGGATGCTGCAAATTTGCCAGCTGGTATCACTGAAAGCCTTGCCCTTTTCAATCTAAAGCCTACAGATCTTACTTTCAGAACAGCAAAGGACTGCAGCCACTAAATATATACTTCATATTTATTATATGTTCAGTTGCATATGAAAATACATATTACTAGTATATGTAATTACAGTACATCATTACTGACAAAATTACTTTTAATTATCAATACATGTTACTATCAAAAAGTTATTTCTTCAAATTCTGATTTTGATATCTTGTTCAATAAATGGGCATGATTAAGAAATTTTTATGATCCTTGTATTTTAATGTACATATAATTCAATGTTACCTTAAGATTTTAAAATGATATTATTTAATCTTAAATATATAGGTTTATACATTAAATCTATGTATAATAAATTTCTTGTAAATTGCAAATCCTTTAACAATATTGGTATTTGAGAAACAATTAGCAAACCAACTTTAAGAATTTGTTTTCGACATTATGTAATAATGATAGACAAATGTTATGCTACAGAAGGGAATCAAGTAATAGAGAAGGAACACATAAATTTGTAGTAGTAACAAAAAAATTTGATACTGGTATAAGTCAAGACAAGAAAAGATATATTTCGAGTTCTTATTAAAAATGCAACTACGATACCATTGAAATTTAAACCCATTGTTTTCCCTCTTAATGTTGCAAAACTTTATTTTTTAATAATAAGATCTATATATTCAAATATATTGATTGAGAAAACATATTGTTTATGATATACCAATTTAAATTAAATTAAATAGATCTCTTCAAGTGATTAAAGCATTTTCTTATTAAAACAAAACTTACAACCCTCCAGATATCTCACATGCAATTTAAGTTACAAAGTGAATGAGTTAATTTTATTTTCCTAGAAAAAGAATAAATTTCATTACATTTTATCCTTTTATTCAATGAAATCAAATACCACTAAGGAGTATTATTGTAGCAAATGAATAAAAAGATATAAAGGGAATGAGTTAATTTCATTTTCCTAAAAAAAGAATGAATTTTATTTTAATTCAACAATATTCTATCCTTTAATTTATTGAACCTATATGCCCCTTAGGAGTATTATGGTCACCAATGAATAATCAAAGAATAAAGATTAAATTTTATTTATATCATGAAAAAGAAAATTGTTGTTGAATAAATTAAAGGTATTTATATCAGCTCTTTATTTATTAGTATTTTCATTCATCAGTCTACTTTAATCTCAATTCTTTAATGACTAGAATTAACAGTAAGCACATAAAGCATTTAATGTTTATAGGAGGTGATTTATGGGATTTTGTTGAAGAATATTTTGATAGATTAGGATGATTAGAACTATAATTAATTCTTGAATTAGAAAATAATACATTATTATATTACATATTTTGTATGATATAGTTTACTTAAGGTTTAAATAAATGTGATGATTGAGGAAAGGTGTCACAAAATACAAAAAAAAATTGTTGTGCATTATTTATTTGCCGACATTTCCACCAAAAGTGAAGATATCCATCAGGGCAACAAAAAATGAAAAAGTAAAGGACACACCTCCTTTGGAAAAAACTAAATAAAACAGCAAATGAATTTTTACAACTTTTATTTTCCTTTGTAAAAATACCCCTAATATACCAAAACATAGTGCCAAGGTGGTACATAATAAGCAATCTGAAAATAAAATTGATATGTAAGCTAAATATATGATACAATAATACTCTAGTAGAATCATTAGTACAAATGTTTTTTGGTATATAATAGTCTTAAGTTGCACAACAATAATTAATGCACAATCATACTACCTAAATACTAAATAGGAATCAAAATAAATAGTTTGCATAAATTTAGTCACAATACACATATATAATGATAAATATATGCTAATTAGCTTTGAATATTCTATTACTATCATAATATGTATAGTCATGGGTATATAAATATATATACAATTGTAATTCCATATGTGTTAACAGCTTAAATGGAACGCCCTCAAATAATTTTCATCTCTCTTTTTTTTTAAAACAATAAAATCAAACCATATTTAACTTCAATGCTCAGTCATACCCTTCCATACATATATAGTCAATCACACATGCTATGACAGGAACACCCAAAGTTCTTAGAGTATATACAGTCGACAAAGAGGGTGCTTTGTTTAGAAAAATTAAAAGTAATTAACAATATTAAGAAAATTACAAGGGAAAACTACATAAACATACTTTTATTATGAATGCAGGAGTACTCAATATTTTATATTTCAAGCTAAAAAATATCAAAGCACTTTTGCCTCAGAATTATTGAAAAAGATTTAGGTAATTATTAAAATCAATCTCACAATCTCATAATTTTGATGGATTATCAATAAAAAGAATAACAATATTAGGCCAATAGAAGATTGCAGAATGAGGAGGGGTTTGATGAAGATAGCAGAATAAGTTAACTGTCATCTAAAATAAAGTCAAATAGAACTAACTGGAGGGAAATATATAGGAACCACTGCTGTCTAGCTTTGTGTTTACATATATGTAATACATTCATCCTTGAAAATGTATGTATTACACATACATATGTATATAATGCACTCATCCATGAAAATGTATGTTTATGTTTGTGAATGTCCATATTCTTTAATGCTACAAATATGGTGAAGTACTTTAATACAATATTGACCCAAACTGTTATTGTAAGGCGTCAAAATCCTAGGCCATAGCAAGATATCAGTCACAAAATGATTAATTATGGCTTACACTTACTAATACCTACATTATATAAGGCTTTTCAAACACAACTTTTACAAGTTGTGACTAACTTAGAACTATGACATTTGGAAGCAAATTAATGTCCCCAAGCACCTTACAATTCTTTGGCTGTATATACACTCTATTAATCCATCTAATATTCAAATCATCTCTTATCAATAGGGAAGTTCAAGTTTAGTCTTTTTTTTATAACAAATAGATCACACTAAACCACTATATTAAAATTTGTCAAAGTTATATTTAAAAACTAATTAAACTATCCAAAAAAATAGTACTGCAAATACTTTGTCATAATTATGTTATTAAAGACATATAAATGCAATTCTAATTTATGATATAATATTTTGGTCCATATAAATGATTTAAACTCCCCAATTGATAAATAAATATTTACAATTTAATTTAACCTACATTAGAATCTAAATTTGTTGCTTAAGCTTATAGAGGGCATCGTAAAAAATTTACAAAGCAACCAAAGGAAAGTAATTCTAAATTAACTTTAAGAAGGCACAAGAGACAATAAATGTTTAAAAATCAATAGCAATAATACTTGAAAAATAATATGATTACGACTGCAACAAATGAATAAAATAATGTTAAAACATTTCTATCAGACATTTTATTTTATGTACCTTAAAGGCGATTACAAGTAAGGCAAAATTATCTCTTAAAGGAACTTTTTAAGTATTTGAGTAAAATAAATATTATTTGCTAAAACATACCTATAAACAGCAAATAACAAAGAATATCTTAAACCAACAAGTTTATACAATAGTTTACAATAATGTAAATTCAATATAGCAAATATTGTTATTAATTGGAAATTGATCTCAAAAGTCCAGTTTTATCACTCAAAATTTGATCACATTTATTCATTTTTTTAATGAATTTCACACACCAAATTCAGATGAAGATAATATAGAATAATGACTAAATATATGACCAACACAAGCATTTGGTAAATTTCAGTTCAGTTACACAAAAAACTTCTGAAAATGATGCATAATAAAAACATAAAACAGGAAAACTTAATCTAAAAAGTCTAAAAGACTAAATTATTATTTTAACAAGTCATTAAAATTCAATAAAAAATTTCATTAGGATTTCAGTTTCATATTTTCAATGCACCAAAGGCTAATAGTAGTAAAATTGAAAGCATTTTCACCATTGCATCCGAGATTAATTAATTTATAAGCTGCATGACATATTTGAAAAATGAAATGACCTGTTAAATGAAAATATACAATAATTACTTATACAGAAGATATAATGCTTACTTTTCTTTTAAAGTATATTTAACAGAATGGTGCCAATAGAAAATAGATAATAGAAAAAAAATTAATAAAATCCAAAAATTCTTTTTACAATTAAAGCATGAGCTTAAAGCAGCCAACTAGAGTATCAATAATTATTGGAAATTAGCTGCCAAAAATAATTCTTAAAGATATAAATGTATGTAAAAATCATTAAAATTCAGACAGGTATAAATATAAAAATATACAAAGAGATAACATATGGCAAATTTAATAATATAAAACCATTGGCAACTGAAATAATTTTACTTAAACCTTGCAAATGTAATTTCAACTAAGAAAAAAAAAAAAGCAATGAGCAATACGTAACAGATCGTTCCAAAAGACAGCCAGAAAAAGTGAAGAATTCATATATTCCAGAATTCTTATTTGAATGTTATCAAATTTCACATTAACAGAAAACATTATCACACTTGATAGAGGAGGCACTAGTGAATTGGTCAGTTAATTTTATCATATCCTGACATGAAATTAGAACAAAATAAACCTTTTGTATTTTTAAAAAACATTATTTTTTTGTATTTTTTATTTAGAACACACAATTGGCATACCCATAATCAGTTATAGAAAATCAACAATCACTCTATACTATTCATTATCTTATATCACAAAATATCCACCAAAAATTAAATGCTGTTTCTTTTCATAATAAATGAAAGATAAAGAATTCAATTTACTTTTTCCTTGTTTATTACATACTAAAATGCTTAATTTATGTTTTAACAGTAATAGGCCACTAACCATAAAAGCTGGTAATTATATAAAACTGTTATATATTTGAAAACTAAACTGACAAATAGCAATTAAATAAAAATACTACCAGAAAAGCTTATTTCACTATGTTAGCATAATTCATTAAAAAACAAAATCATACTTTGTATATATTATCATATCATAAAACAAAATTTATTTATTTGAATACTAAAATTATTTCTTAACTCAATATCAAAAAACGAAAATGTTTAAAAAGGAGATAAACAATGAAAATGCATTAGAAGGACCATTTCATCAAAAGGAACCAGCAATTGCCAATGCTAAGCTTACAAAGTTACTCAGTACTTTAAATAAGCCGGATTAATATAAAAGTATAAAATGCACTCTAAAACACATTGTTTTACATTTTGACATCACACTTTTTTTTTCTATTGTAAATATAATAAACAAAGATTTGTTATAATTTAAAGGAACTAATTAAGTAAAAACAATTTTAAACCTTATATTAATAATTGTTTGTACTAAAATAATAAAATAAAACAAAAATCATTAAATAGTCAATTACAAGCTAACTTCATTTTGTACAACAAAAATAATTACAAAACCTGAAGAGAAAGGACAGTTTATTAACAAATTTTTAAAAGACATCTTATTAATCAAATATAATTTCATAAAAAGCTATGAGTACTTGGATTAACAGAAATTGAATTTTTTCAAATAAAATACATTAAAAACAAATTAGGTGGGACTAAGTCTAGGGTTACCTAAACCTTAATATTATCTTTTCTTTTATTTAGTAATATTGAATGTTAATTTAAAAATATATTTAACACCTGAATTATTCAATCATAATACAACAAAACTTATAATTGACTTATCAACTCACACATTAAGAATAAAACGATAGAATAACTAGCTTTTATTTTATTTATTTTTTTAATATTTTTGGCTCCTCACCATAACCTGAAAATAACCAGTAGTAACAAGTCTGACGAGTTCATTAACAGAAATGATATGAGTACTTTTAAGTACAAATAAATCTTTATTTCACCGAATGGTTCATCAATTTATTAATTACACAGAAAAAGTTTTCAATAAACAAAAATAATGGCATAAAAATCAACCGTTAATACACTAAATTTTCTTGTGATTGTAAGCAGTTTATTGGGGCTCAAATAAAACTTATCAAAAATAGCAATAACATTATCCATCAAATAATTGGATAAAGTAAGTAATGTAACAAATCATACCAAATATTTTATTATAATGAATGGATCAAACAAAACAAAATATGAACTATTTATTGAATGCCAACATTTTAGGCCACTTTTCCCATATGATTGTGGGTCTTTTTGGAGCTGTTACCTCTTTATAGTGCTAAAAAGGGAACCAAAATGGTGGCATTCATTAAATAGTTATATAAGTTTTTTTTTTGTATAATTTTGACCACCCACTTCAAGTAATTTTATGTTTTAGATAGCAGTTCAGACATTAACTAATCATAAAAATTTACAAAAACAATACATTAGTATAAAAGAATAAAATCATCTGAAAAGGAACTAATTCACAAAAAAAGGATTAAGGATTTGATTAAACTTTTTTAAAAACATAAAATAATGTTGGTAGTCGTCATGATTGTATAAAATGTGGAGTAGAAAAAGTTATGAGTTGAATTTCTTCCTATCCACAAAATCTAAACCATCATTTTAATCGGAACAAGGATAGCTTCTTCAATATAACTCTTTCAATGAAACGGTAATTCTAAATACAGTATTGATTAGTTTATCAATGCTACTAATTTTTTTTTAAAACTGAAAGGTTATCTGTTGATTTATTCACTGACACAAAATAATTCAAAGGGTTGACAATATTTTCTTAATATCTAATGAAAACATAAAATATAAACGTAAAAAATACATCATTACATATACAAATATATGTAATCTTTAACAAATTAAGACACAGAGTAAATTTAATTATATAATAATAAATGTCATTTATATGCACATTAAATTTAGATCCAAAATAGTGTATAGGTTATTTAGTTTTCAGTCGCAGTTATTTAGTAACCTTTTCAGTTAACATTGGTTTAATTAAAAAAATAAACTAAATGCAAACGTACAAAACCAATTTTCTTTTAACAAAGGTGCAACTAGACAAGCACAAAATCAATTTTTTTTTTTAAGTTAAATGATTTTACAAAAATTTACCCCCAAATTACGGAAACAGTTTATTTTCAATTTAAAAATTGTCTGTCAATTAAGTACCTATTAATTCATAAAGTAATCATAGAAGAAACAATAAAAACCATAAAAAATATTAATGAAAAGAAAAAGAAAATAATGACAACTGGTAAATTCAAAAATAAAAATATTTCATAGTCACATGTTTCTTTAATCAAATGCCACTGAAGAAATATTTCTGAGATGAACAGATGAGAGAAATATCAGGCTATAGTAAATACAATTTTAAATCTAATAAGAAATCAAACTATAAATTTTAATAAAAGAAAAAAGACTAATTATTTAAATTATTACTTGATCTCAAAACATAGGTTTATATCAAATCAAAAGATATTCCAATTCTAATAGAAATAATAGACTAGTATAAATAAAGAACTTAAGTTTTAGCAATAGTGATAAAGTAACAATAGAGCAATGAATCAAACATATTTAGGGCCGATGAACATCTAAGCAAATATAATGGATGGAACAAAAAATAATTCATATCTCATCAAGAATATAAAAACAAATAAATAATAGATAATCAAGCAACATCATTATATTCTTATCAGGAGAAAGGAGTTTTGGTCAAGGATGATGCAATATATTAAATATCATTCACTAAACCGAATGAAAATATTTACCATTAAAATTTTATCTAATTGCTGGCTTATTTGAGTAGAACAATTTAAGGATGAGAAAGAATTATTCCTTTCCTTCAAAGAATTATATATTATTTCAACATTGTGGGATAAATATAGGATAATAAAAATCAACCTATTGGTAAAATAAAATTGTGGAGTTACACCACAATGAGTATTTAAATGTCATGCAATAAGATTAATCAGAACTGAACATTAGTTGGGTAAGCTTTGAGGCTGCCAATAGTTAATATTAAATAAATCACAAAAAGTCCATATCTAAATTATTAATACATCTGACACATACTTCACTGAGGAAATTAGAAATAAAAATGAATTATCACCTGTGAAATAACTAAAAAATATATTGATTTCAAAGATCAACCTTACCAAACAAATGGGATGATGAGCAAATTAAACAAGTTATGTATTCTAGATATAAATCAGATGGAAAATCAATTCCCATCAGCAAAAGCATATTCTTCTAAATATACAATAATTTGTAGTAAATTTTCAAAATCTCATCAACAATAATCAAATTTGTGACAGTTTAAAACCAAACATTCAAGAAAAATACCTCCATATATTCAAGATTTTATTATGAAACCTGACTACCACTGACAGAATTATATATTTTCACGGACTTTCAATAAATATTGTGTAACACAATGGTGTAAATGTATACACTGGCAAGTTTACTTACATCATCCATCAGAAACATAAAATTGATCCCATCAATGATGTTTTGATTTTATTTCACACATATTGTTACCTTGGTTTGAAAAGGTTGTAACTAATGCACCCATAGTACTAAGAAACAGAGGTTCGATGGTATAATTTCCGATTAAAACTTACCCCCAGATGGAAATATAAGGCCCTTAGTTTTTCAACTGAAAGCACTGAAATTTATTTGGAAGTTTAACAGCTTTGTGAATGATTTTTAAAGGAAAACACAATTTTGCCAATTATGAAGGTCAGAATTAAGTCAAACCAAGGGAATGAAATATCAGTGGTTGAGTTGATAATTACTTGATATAACCATAAAACAAATTAAATTACTTCCCTCAAGGACAATCAAAATTAACTTCATCTACTTCCAGTAAAGTAAGCACTAGAACCATACTTGTTAAAAAGATATAAACATAAAGTAATGCTGATATATGGATAAAGTATGCATTAAATCAAATGAAGAGACACAATGAATATTTAAATTAATGTTTCTTGGATGAAACTTACATAACTGAATTCAAACTGGAGTTCATACAATCCTTTGAAATAATGCACAATCTACATTTAATTAAACAAAAGTTCTGTCTAAAAAAATACCAGGAAAAAGTATAACCATTAGTTGTTTCATCAGAAAATCAAAGAGCTATTTCCTGGACTTCAAACAGCACTCTTCATCTAGTATTAGTTAAAAAAATTAGGAGCTATATTAAAACAGTTTCATAACATGCTATTAATTAATTCATGATTATTTAGTGAACTATAGCATCTTGAATAAGATGTAAGAAATAGGAAGAACCAAATAAACGGATGATGATTACTTGGTGATATAAAATTATTTAACCATGCAAAACCATGGCATCCAAGATGTATTACAAATAATAACTAAAGCCACTGAGAACCATTTAAAAATTATTGGCTACATGGAAAATTGATTCTTGCATCATATTAAAAAGTCACCTATGAATTAATTCTAAATAATTTCCTTTAGAAAGCATATTCATGTATCAACGTTAAATAATTACAATAGATCAAAAATAAATAACAATGGAATAGTATGGATCAATCAGTTCATGCTTGTAATCAATGACCAAAATCCTTTCCCAAGTCAATTCAATCAATTAAAAGTCACAGTACAACATGTTATACATACAAATACACAGGAAACAATGCTTAAACCAACAAGAAACTTCATTATCTTCATTGATACCAACTATTTGTTAAATATATATCTTTTATAAATTAAATGAATACTATCAATTTTTCTTTAAGTAGGGGAAGTAATGAAAACTTGATCAAAAATTTAAAAAACAAAAAGTTCTCAAAGCATAACTTAACAGACAGAACATAACGCACTTGTAATAAACATTTTTTGAGATCTAAGAGACATTTGAATACACTCACAAAGAAGATTAGCCTTTAAAAAGTTAAATATATTACTAAGTAATCATCAACATAGATCTGGATTAAATAATAACAAAATTTTACTAACTACATAAAGTTATTCAAATGTAAAATTATTTTTAATATCTTGAGATTTAAATGATAAAAAAATATTCATAGTGATTCATATTTTCAAATTCATTTCTATTACAATCAATATTCTAACAAAGAAGCAACCTTAAAATTCATTTCAGAGCCAGTTTTGGAACATTTTGGATCATGGATTTTCTCAAAATAAACTTTGAAAATATTTGATAGCAAGAAAAATAGAAAACTTTCAATTATAAAAATACTGATATTAATTTAGGAATTAGTTTGTTAAAATAAACCAATATAATTCAAACAATCCTAAAAATATTACTATTTTGACAAAAAATATGATAACTAATAAATATATAAATGTTAGAATAAAGAAACAAACAAACTAGAATGTACTTTAATGCCCTAATTTTCTATAGTATTACAGTTTGATACTAAAAATAGAAAATATAGAAACCTATATTGCACCACATATTTAAAGAATATGATTTCTTATTAAATTAAACAAAGAATACATACATGTATATTCCATAGATATTTAAAACCTAAATGTTAGTATAAAATCAGTTTCCTTTCTTTAACCTAAATGTTGAAGAATTCTTTTATACTTAGGAATTTATTGAGTATTTAGGTGAATAGAGGAATAAAATACCGACCACATTACAATATAACAAACTGATAGATTTAAAAAATCATAACCAAAATTTTAAAATAAGGTGGGCATATAATTAAATAGATAAAATACACGTAGTATATATAAATCACTTAATTTTCCTCAAAAAAACGACCTTTCAAAATTATGAGAATACTCACATCAGAAACAAAAATTCTAAATCAATTAACCTTCTTTAAAATTAAATTTAATCAAATAATAAAATTATCTGAATTTTTAAATTAAATTTAATTATTGTTTTTCAACCAACTGCATTTATAGCTAGCTATCTATGGAGTTGGTGAGATGCATATCAGTTACAATTCAATCACAAAAATGTTTACATCAATTATCAGTTAACATTATTTCAGAAGATATTTATTAAAAAAAAAAAAAACATATAAATATATACTGTTCAGATTCTTAAATATTCATATGCATGAGAGCTACAGAAAAATTAAAGTATTTAAAATAACAATAACAAAACTAAAAACATACAGTTTTTTTTCTTTTGACTCAAAATTCAAAGCTTTGGTATACTTTAGAGGATAATACTTTTAAACTTTGGACAATAATACTATACAAATTAAGAAAAAAACAATCACTTAAATGTAATTTTTTCATTCAGTCACATTTAATAAAAATTACTTTTACAAAATGAAAAATAAATCACGTCATTAGGGATGAATTTGAACCTAAGACTAACCTAAACATACAATTTAATGAATGACAGCTTTACATATCTTTAAGGAAACTGATTTAAACAGATTCATTAAAGAAAAAAACATTCGAATAATGAATGTATGCTTATATATAGATACAGATACACACAAATATACATACTAACAGACACACACACACACACATATATATATATATATATATGTGTGTGTGTGTGTGTGTGTGTGTGTGTGTGTGTAAATAAGAAATAGATTAATTTCCAAAGTCAACTACAAGCGAATGTAGTGGTGTTCTGTCCGATTTTTTTTTTTTTTTTTGTTTTTCCTATGAAATATATATAATTAAAATATACGTGCCCTTTCATTTCTAAATAATACATTTGTATAATTCAAAAAGGTCATGAAAAAAATACTAAAATAAAAATAAATCTAAGTCTTTAAAAAATCCATTATATATATTTTGTAAATCGCAGCATACAACCTCAGGTTCAAAATTAATAGATGATGTGATAATAAGCTTTTCTGTATCTATCAATAATTGACAAACACAAGATTTTTTTAAAATTATTATCAAAATCAAAACATACCAGAATTGATAAATGGGTAATATTGACGTAAGTTTAAAGCTGTAAATAATATATTCAACATAAGAAATGGGTCGATATTCAATTCCATCTTCAGAATTCATATTTAGATGGTCATTTTTAAAATTATGATGGAATTAATATTATTTCACAAATACAAAGATAATTAGCAATATACATCTCTTATATGTTAACAATTGTAGTTTTATTTATGTGAGTAAATAATAAGTAATCAAGATTAATTTAATTGATCAAAAAACTTTTCATTACTCAAAATACAAGCCATTACATAAAATATTTAAACTGAACCAGTATGTTATAATCATTGGTATCAATGTTTTAATAAATTTAAGTAAACAAATTTTTACAAGTAGATACTGATTTTTAAAAAAATACATTTCCAAATGAGGAATACGATAACATGTATTTTGCAGAAATACAATCAAATAAATTGAAATATAAATACTCTATACTGAATCTTTCAATTGTTCAATAATTTAAATAAACAATGATTTCTAATTACATTAATTTTATAAATGTAAAATATACAGTGATTATGTCACAGTTTTGAGGTTAATATCTCAGGCTCACTTCAGGAAAAATATAAATTAAAGCATTGAAAAATAGAGTTTAAAGAACAAAAACTTAAGAATACTTTAGACAAAATCATAAAAAGCAGTTATATAAAATATTAACAGGAAAAAATATTTAGATTTTTTCTGCTTATCTTAATTCATGCTTAAATTATCAAAATGATAACCATGAGAATTCAAACTAAAAGACTGAAGTTATTGTAGATTTATAATCTAAACAATAAGTTACCGATAATGAAGAAGTCTTTCTGTTTTGCATTTATAAAACACATAAAAGAGAGTGGTGGTAAACTAATTAAGTTCCAAAACAGGGGAATGAGGCAAAATAAGTATCTTTTCAATTGCTTCCCAGAAACCGTGTAAGATCTTAAAACAAAAATTCTATGGTAATGATTATGGATTGAAAACAAAACTGGGTGTATAACAATTTTTAAGTTGATTAGATAGTGTAGGATACATTGATATCCTATTCAAACTTTGTGTATATACATACACAAGTACATTATTACAATTAAAATACATCAAAACAGTGACTAAATCATTTCAGCTGATTTTCATTAGAAATTTCATTAATTTTCAAAATTGCATGTTACAAACAAGAATAGGAAAAAAAAATTAAAAATAATTTTGTGCAGTAACTGCAGACTGTACAGTTGTAATAACTTAATGATTTTATAAAATATAACTTAAATTTAAATATACTTCATACAAGTTTTTAAAATAGGTATTGAAGTAACCAGAAGTTATTTTCTTTTATTGTTTTTCTTCTGGGGAAAAAAATTAATTTTACACTTATCATTTTTATTTTCCAAACAACTAGAAATATTCTTATATTTGCCAATGTTAATTATGCTTACAAAAATAAAATAAATAACAGTCTTATAAATAGAAAACAGAATTCAATCTTAATTTTTTAATAAGCTTTTATCTAAAAATAAAAAAAATCAATAAATAAATTTAAAATAGGAAAATTACAAAAAAAAAGAAAAGAAAAAGAAATAAAAATAAAAATATGTTTTTGTGCAAATGTACTCTCAATTCATAGGAAAAAAAACAGTTAAATCATATCTAATAATTTTAAATTATTAATAGTTATGTTTATTTGGGAATACCAGCTAGCTGATAATGTTATAAGTATAAAGCTTATCATTCACTGATAGAAAAAAAAATGTAGTAACTTTTAGAAAAGCTAGTTAATACCAAAAATTTTAAAAATTGGTATAAAAATTTTAAAGAAAACAGCCATGATATAAATCAACATTAGTGTCAATCTACACGAGTGAAAAATTACTAATTCATAAGTAGCTTAAGAAATACCAAATTAACTTAATCAGAAGAACAGTAATTCATTTATACAGCTTTATATAGTTAACAAAGCTTGCATTAAAAAAAATCTAAAAAACAAATCAAATTAAATAGTATATAATAAGTGTACTACATACCGATGACTACAACTCATTTTTATTTCAGATCAAATAAATAAATATGTATGAATATATATACATATATATGTATATATAAATAAAAAATAGTTTCCACACGAATAGTTAACATTTATAACAATAAATCACTAATTATTTCCATTCAAACTAGTTGACGCATCATCCGGCTTTTCTTTTTTTACGATTGTTATGTCAGGGTTCTTACTAAGAGCTTGCTGAGCACAAGCTACACTATCCACTGTTTCTTCATCATCATCATCAACGTCTTCTTTGTTTAAAGCAGCAAGATAATTGGCCAATGTGGTAACAGTCACATTTAACATTTCAGCTGCTTTAAATAATGATAGTTCCTTACGTTGTAATCTACTAATTACCTCAACAGATGGGGGTTCATGCCAAAATTCACGGACCCTAGAAAACGTTAAAGCTGAAATAAATTAACAATCAAACATATAATAAAAATTAATAAATCATTAAATAAACAGAATGAATAGCAGAGATTATGAATAAGAGTCTAGCACATTTTAAATCCTACAAAATACCTGGAAAGTTGTAATGATCATACACTATAAATAGCAGATAAAATTATATTAAGAATGTGATGGCCTAGCACATTGGGGTACAGGTTTCAGAGTGCTTGGTTCAGAATGTTGTTGGTTTGAATCCCACCTGGACCACTTCAAAGGCAGCCATGAGTAAAAAATAGATCATAATTTCTTTACATATACACCCCAAAAGTAATAATTTAATAATGGATGGTGAAAATATCAATATGCCTGTTAGTATGATTGTAAGAACAAAAACTTGGTTATTTTTCAATAAGCCATTAATGAGAGGAACAGCAAAAAAAAAGAAAATTAAACTATTAAACTTTAATCAAAATTATACTTTGAATTAGTAGGTGGAAAAAGTTGTACAGTAAGATTCAAAATTTCTTAAAGAGACAATAAAAAACAAATCAGCTGTCGATGGTCTAAATAGCAGCTGCGTATGAAAGGCGGTTAGCCAAATGTAACTTATAAGTTCTGAACTGGGTCGTTACTTCTTTATTTTACTTATTTACCTTCACCACAATGTTAACAAGAATTTGTTCCATACCTAAATATACTAAAAATCATTAGATAAACTGAGGCTCAGTTTCCATTATTTCTAATCATAACTGACCACTAAACCATCATTGAAGCAGCCTGTGTTTAAGTTAAAGAATATCTAATTAATGAGATTTTTTAAAGAGAACTATGCAAAAGACATTGACAAACAATGTGTTAACTGAAAATTAAATTAGTAACGACTTAGGCATACCAGATGTACCGGTTAATAATGGAAATTTTGTATTAAAAAAAAAAAAAAGCCTAATAATTTTAAGAGAACATCTAAAGAACTTTATTAAAATAAATGTCCATTACTAACAACAAATGTCCTTCATTTTCCATGTAATTTTTGGAATCAAATAGTACTTTTTATACTTGGAGGCAAACCATCCATAGAGCATATTTTATACTTTTCTGATTTTTAGAAGTGAGTTGGAAAATATATATGTAAGACCTTCCCTATAGCATGTTTACAATTTAAAATAGTTTGCTGAGCAACGCTTGATTTTTTCTTAATACATTATGCATCCTATCCAATAATATTCATATTCTTCATCTAATGATGTTTGCAGTCCTTAGTTTTCTAATTTGATTTATATATTCATTAACGTCAGTTATGTATTCTTTGTCTCCGACTAGAAAATTAACACTTCAGGATCATTTAAACCTGCAACCTTAAGATGGAGCTTGTTTTTATAAAATTCTAAAAAAAAAAAAATATAGTAAATTTAGTACTATTTTTTTTTCCAAATAAATTAAATGAATTAATTCTTCACAGCAATGCTATTTTACCCTTAAGAAATTCAAAATTTATAGCCCAAAAATATACACAATTTGATTACAAAGAAATTTGGGAGAAGAAGTTTTAATGGGTGCTGTCAATGAAACAAATTGACATATCTACGAAGAATTATTTAATTCTTAAAGTATATTTTTAATTAGAAAACATTAGTTTGCAAACAAGAAATAAACAGTGTTTTATTGCAATAACACACATAACTGGTACAAAAAACATTATTGGTCTCTCACCTCTTACAGCATATTTTGCCAGATCAATTGGTGTCAGGAAACAGCAATGTTTTAGAAAATAAACTCGGAAAGGTATTGCAAAACACATTAAAAAACTGTAGGCAGGGGTTGCAAAATAAGAGGTAGTGAAAACTGAGCTTGAAAGCTTACTTTTTTCACAATTCAGACAGAGATAAAGCTGATCATATATTAGATCTTTAGGATGTGAGGTGTTTGATCATTCGTCATATGGTTAGGATCTGGCACAGAGCAATTATTACCTATTCATGCCACCAAGACCTGGCTTGCAAAGTGTTCTAATAGTGATGTAGAACTGCAAACAGATGTGAAAAAGTAGAAAAAATCTCAGGTCACTAAGAATTCTACAGAGACGGAGATGCAAAGTGCCACAATTTAAACAATGAGTAAGTAGGAAAATAATTTAAGAACATGATTTTCAAATGTATAAACACGTTTTTTTTTACTCCCTTGATTTTTTGTTTCAAAACATAAGTAATTTATGTCTAGACAGCTCTCATAATTTAAAACTATAGCATTTCAAATTAAGTCAATACTGTTAATTCATCATAAATTTATCTTTCTCTAGAAAAGTTTATTATAGATGTATATTTGACCTTTGCTGCTGCATAATCAGTAATTTTCCATTTAAGTTATCATCATATTATTATCATTTGACTATCTTAAATGTATTTAAAATTAATAATCTACAACTTCATTGATTTCAAAAACTATAGCTTTCCTAATTGGATCAGTAAACACAATTTAGAGTCACATCAATTAAAGGTAAACATTTTACCTGTAAGGATGCTTCAAGCAACCATAGGCATCTCTATATCTCCCATATAAAGTTCCATATGAAACTCCCAGCAGTTCTGCAGCTACTTTCATTTCAATCTCTTTGTTTTTAATTGCTTCCATCACTCTCTTAGTTGATGAGGTTTCCCAAAAATGTGGCCTCCTGCCACCTTGCTGGATATATGCAGTCATTTTAATCACATCCATTAAATCTAACAAACAAAATACATTTAGTTAAAGACATCCTCACCTAATTTCATCAAATTCCATGTATCAAATAACCATAATATTTAGTAAATTTAACAGATATTTAGTTTTATAAAATGTAAAGTGTTATAAAAGATAAAAAAATTATATTGATTTAGTACATCCAACTCTATCCTAAAAAAAACCTTAAAACATATCAGATTTCTTTTTATGATGTTAAAGTTCACGACTGTACACACTATATACAAAGTAAATTGGAAACAAAGGAATAGAAGGATAAAAGGTTAAGCATTGGCATGGATTCACAGTTGTGAAAGGCCAGAATACACTCTAAGGTAGGGATGGCCAACTCAAGCCTCCTGGTTGAATCACCCACTGACTGAGTGTATGAGACAAAGAGATGTGGCAAGGGGAAGGTTTAGATGCACTCAACTTACCATCTTTTAAAATCTTCAAAACAACAGAAAAGCCTCAGTACAGCAAGCCAAATCTCTTCATTTCCACCAATCCCTATCTAACACTCCTCTTCAAAGCAAAATGGGCAATTATTCACAAAATCTCCTTAGGTAAACCTTCTTAAACCCATTTTTCTCCATTTGTGCTGATGACCTTAGCACTCACTTTGTCTTCTGCACTTACCACTCCTCAAACCTTACATCACCAGCTCCTAGTCATTCCTTCTTTAATATCAACCGCTTCCACTTTTCTCTTATCCTATGACATCCTTAACTCCATTCGAAAATCCCAAACAAATGATTATGAATTGGATAATATCTCAGTTAAATTGATTAAAAATTCACTACTCTATCTACTTTTTTTTTTTAATTCTCCCCTTCCTGGTCATTTCTGACATATGGGGAGGTTGGGGAGTGAAGGGGGGAGGTTATTTACAGGATACCACACTATTCTAACCCTATGATGGGAGATCAAGTTTTCATTTCGTGGGACCACCACAGAAAGAAAAGTTGACCTATCAGACTGGATTCGAACCAGTGCTGCTGCAGTTCCCAGGTTGCAAAGACTATGCCACAACTCCCTGAGCTCCAGACGGCCCTTCGATCTCCTACCCATCTACCAGCAAAACCACCCCTACCCATCCACCTACAAAACTACCTCAGTCCATCCATTGAAGACAACCTCAAATACAGAAGCTCCTGATGATTTCTGTTCTATTTCCCTATTGTAAAATCTATCCAAATCTTTGGAGTGTATAGTTCAATTCCATCAATCCCACTTTCTGGAGAAAAATAACTTTTTGAATTACATCCATTCTGGTTTCCAGACAGGCTACTCCATTCAATCAATCCTTAATAAACTCTCTCAAGACCTCCACATAGCTATAGTCCAAGAGAAATTCTCTATCCTTATTCTCTTCGAATTTTTCAAAACCTTTCATTCCGTCTACCATACAAACCTCCTTCCTAAACTTCACAGTCTCTTTGTAATATAGTTTTCTTCAGTGGTTCTAATACTTCCTTAATGGTAGTTCCCAGTTAATGGTGTTATCTCTAATAATCCCCTCAAGTTCTCTACCTCTTTCTAGAGACATACTTCAAGATTCCTCTTTATTTTATACCCTTTTTCCCATCTTTATCAAGGACCTTCCGCTCTCCATCCCATATTCTCAGTAGCATCAATATGCAGATGATATCCAAATTTACCTTTCCTTCAATCCCACTGACACCTCCTATGCCATTCTAAAACTACAAGACCTTAATAAAATAAGCACATGTGCAGCCAACAATAAGCTCATGTTGACCCTAGCTGGATACACACAAGCAGCAATGTCCATGCCCCCAGTGCTCCAGCCGCATATAAATGGGAAGTGAAACCCGTGCCCCAAAGCTCCAGCTGCATATACGCGGGCTGTGTTAAGAGTAGGGAAATTGAAACAATTAACTTACCGATGTATTTAAACGATATATCGATGATCTTGATAGTTGCCAATATATTCTTCCATTCAATTTACCAATTTATTATTTTGTTTTTCTGATCTTTAATTACTTAAATCTATAAGTATAATTATTTTATAATGTTTCTCGACCAATAAAAATATAGTTTTATAAATAATAAAAAAGTTTTATTACCAATAGTTTTAAAATAATAATTTTAGTTTTATAAATAAAAATATAATTTTAGAAATTATTATTATAACATTTCTTGACCAGGAAAATTTTACATTACTCAGTTTTTAAAATTTTTTGGTTTCAGTGTCTCAAATCTAACTATGTCCTGTACCCTCCAAAAACTGATCCAGTGATATAAGTAGCCTATAACCTCTTAAGTTTTTCCTAGAACCTCTTATGATCTGAAATCTCTCACAAGGTAACTTTTCGTATTTATTCTGATATTTCTCCAGGCAGAGTTCTAGGTTCATCCAGATGTTTAATTTGAAATTCATCATACAAAAACAAACCATTAAAATTTTTAGCAGTTAAAAGGTTAAATGCTGTAAAGACTAAAGTCATCATAATCGAATCTCCCTTTTAACTTAAATCTATCCCAGGTCCTCCCAACCTTCCCTGAACAATACCGCTATCTCATTCCAAACATCAGTCAAAAACCTTGGAGTCACTTTTGACTATGCTCTATCCTGGAAACCATACAGCTCCCAAATTTACTGTCGAAGCAAAGCAATCCTCATTCAATTTAATTGACTCTGCTATCTCCTACCACTTAAAACCCAACAACTCTTAATTTCCACCAATTTGACTGTGGCTCCCTGGTATACGACTGAGTCTCTCAGCTGAACTCAAAACTAAACTTCAATATATTATAAACGGCTCAATACAACTTTTTTTTGGGAGATACCAGAGATTAGCATATAGCTCAGTATTATGCTGAGTTGAAGAGGCTCTACCCTTTCTACTGATATCAATATTTTCTAGCGTCTTTCCTATTCAAAGTTATTAGAACTCAGCACCCCTCCCTATTCCTTTGAAACCTGCATTTCGAATCCTTTCTCCCATCCATCTGACTTCTACCCTCTAACTCACCTAACTGCTGTGACAAATAAATCCTTCTTTACCCAAGACGCCTAGTGGCCATTGGAAGTTCATTCCCTCTACCATAAAGCATAAACCAACTGTTCCCTCGTTTAAATCCCTTCTGTTCAACTATCTTTTTCTTTTATTAACTGAATAAATATTATATTGAACCAAGGTATACATTATTTGTACTATAGGGACTTCTTTTTTTGTAGTAAAAAATTACTCACTACGCAATTATGCAAATTTTTTCCCCTCAATTTAGACCGAGAAGGATACATGTCAAGTAGGTCTCCATCCATTCTTCCTTGGTCGCACAGTACACATGTAGGATTCAGAGCCAGACCTATCCTGTGGAGATGACTCTGCAGGTAAGCATGGCCAGTTCTCAGGTGAAAGCAGGCTTCCGCATCTCTACTTGGAACGTCAGCTAGGATTGAATTTTAAATCTTACTCTTATATCTTTTCCCTTCCACCTTTTCCTTATGTGTTAATTTTGTTTTCTCCTTAATTATGGTTCTTATCATTCTGTTTATTGAGTCATAAGATCTTGGATTAGTGGCAATTTAGCCCTCTGCCTGGTAAGACTATTTGCCTCTTGGTTTCCTAGAATCCCACAATGGCTCAGAATCCACAAGAAGACAACATCAGTGCCTTGAAGTGTCAGGTCATGGAGGAGGGATTTGCATTCCAAAACGGCATTTGATAAACATTCGTGTGTGTTAGTAACAGCAACCATAGCTGCTTGAGAGTCAGTAAAGAGAACAGCATTCCGGTTTTGCCTTCTATAAAGTATCCTTAAGGTGACGAGGATAGCTGCTATTTCACTGTCAAAGTTTATACCTTCCTTACCTAATGTAATGCTGAATTGGAAATCTCTTAAGTAAACCCCTGCTCCAGCATTTCTTACGGTTGATTCAGCTGATTCGCCCCTATACATGTGAAACCAATCCTGAGGTTACTTTTGATATATATACAAGGGTGGTTTGAAAAGTTGTCAGAATCACCGCTAGATGTCAGTGCTACAGGAACAAGGTTCCTGCACAATAATCACATATCCTTTATGAGTGAACACATGGCATGAGTGGTAGTAACAACTATTTGTTGTTCTTGTTTTGCGTAGTGATTTGTGACAATGAAAAAAACTGAGATTCGAGCAGTGATTAAGTACTTTGTTGTAAAGAAAGGTATGAAAGCAAAGGAAATTCATGCCGACTTTCAGAACACACTATGGGACTCTGCTCCTTCATATTCAACTATTGTCAAGTGGACCAGTGAGTTTAAATTTGGTCAGGAAAACTTAGATGATGATCAGCATGGTGGACGGTCAAAAAGTGCTATGACCCCAGAATATATCGCAAAAGTACATAAAAAGGTCATGGAGGATCGTCGACTGAAAGTGCATGAGATTGCTGAAGCTGTAGGGATGTCATCATCACATTTTAACCGAAGAATTGGAAATGAAAAGATTATCCACAAGATAGGTGCCGTGGCTCTAGACATTGGACCATAAACACACCAGATTGGAAATATCTGAACAAAATCTGGCATATTTTCAGCCCAACCAACAAGTTTTTCGTGCCGGTTTATGACGACAGATAAAACTTGGGTCCACTACTATGCCCCCGAGACAAAAAAGCAGTCAAAGCAAAAAAAGCAAAGGCAATATGTTCAGGCGGAAAGGTCATGGCCTCAGTTTTCTGGGATGCAAAAGGCTTTCTGCTGATAGATCTTCTTACTGGCCAAACAATTACAGGGCAACACAACGCAAAGCTCCTGGACCAACTACACAAAAAAAGGCCTGGTTTGGCAAGGAAAAGTCATCTTTCATCAGGACAACGCCCGCCCGCACACAAGTGCTATTGCTAGGACAAAACTTCATGAACTGAGGTACGAATTGTTGCACATCCACCTTATTGACCTCATTTGGCACCATCAGACTTTCATCTCTTTCCCCAAGCTGAAAATTTTCCTGGGCGGATGGAGATTTCCTACAACTGAAGAACTGACAACCGAAGTGAAGAGGTATTTTGCAGGCCTGGAAGAATCTCATTTTCAAAATGGGGTCAAGGCATTGGAACATCGCTGACCAAATGCATTAGTCTACAGGGAGACTATGCTAAAAAATAAAAGTTCTACCGAGGTAAGACACTTCTTTCTAGTACATTCCGAGAATTTTTCAAACCACCCTCGTACATATATATAGTTTTAGGCCACTATATTTTTTTACCTCAAAATTGTTCTAAAAGGACATAGTCTCAGAATAATAACCTATTTTTCATTACATCATTCACTGATAGCACAAGTTTCATCAGCATAGGTGGTAACAACAAAAGCTTTTTTATTTTATTTTTTTATCAATATATTTATTGAAATTTACAACTGTACATTATAATACATTCAATAAATTTGATCTCAGTTATAACGGAGTGATACAGGCATGTAGAGAAACTACCCATTGGCCCATTGGCTAATGACGTTTTTACATTAGCAGGTCTCGTGGACATCTTTTCAGGCACCTCAAAGGATTGCCAGGAATGGAAGAAGCAAGGTTAGAAACTAGTGGGTTTGGGTGGTTAGGGAGTTTATAATGAAAGAAATGATATCTGGTTCAAGCTAGTTTGCTTATAAATGGAACATTAAAGTCTTTATCTATGATTTTATTTGTGACAAAGTATGGAGCATTGAGGATTTTGAATTGTAAGGATTGGATACAAGAGGAATTCGAAGGTTACGTGGGACCCCAAAGCTCACCTCCATATTTCCAGATAGGCATTATTACAGTCATGTATATCAGTTTTTTGTAATGGATTGAAAGTTTAGACCATATCTAGTAAGTACTATAATAATCAGAATCGACGTGCAGTTTCTTGTCTTTTCAGTCTTGTGTGATGATTCCAGGTTTGACGTTTATCCAGATGTAGTCCAAGGTAGTGGATCTGTTCGATAGGGGTAAGAGCAACATTATTAAAGGTGCAGTCGTACAGTAGAAACAGTAGGGTAGTCGGTAGGTTTATGACAAAGGGTAAAGGTGATTTGATGGGATTTATTTTAATCCTCCAATTACGACACCATTCTTCGAGGGCTATGATATGGGATTGGAGAGTTTGAGATGAAATCAAAGGGGTTATTATTAACTGCAAACAAACATGTGTCACCGGCATACGTGGTGAGGATAGTGTTAGGATTGGTTGGGATGTCAGCTGTATAGACATGTAGAGGATGGAACCGAGGATACTAACTTGAGGAACACCAGTGGACTGAGAATAGAGGGATGGATAAGAACTATTGTGGTTTACTTGGAATAATCACTCAATAAGAAAGGAACGGATGATGAGAAAGTATGTAGGTGGTAGGAATTTATGGAGTTAGTAAAGCAGTCCCGGGTCCCAGACTCGATCAAAATTCTGTTCTACATAGAAAGAATCCTGCTCAGTACATTCCACACTCCAAAGAAGACGAGAAAAAGTCTACCACACAATGACATTCCTGGATAATGGAGTGGGATGTTCGACAACAAAAGTTAAAATGACACAATTGCTAACTGTATAAACAGCATACTGACTGAGGAAAGGGATAAATTGATAGAATTTTGTTTCACTTGAAATATCCTATCATTGAGGTGGGAACAGAATGAAGTATGCAGACAAAAAGAACTGAAAAAGTTCAAAGAGGAATTCACAGACTAATTCAAAAGCTTATTCAACATCAACAGCTTATCTGCACAGGACAGCACATCCAGCATTCCAATGCAGACAGACATTATCCACCTTACAAAAAGCATTGCTGGGTAGGAAAATTAAGAAGATGAATTCTAATTCTAATTTTTTTATTGAGTTACGGGGATTGGAAATTGGATGGGGTTTTAAAAGGAGCTCTTCGAAACTTTTATGCTTATGGCAAGTAAGAGGGACAAAAAATGATCCCAGGATGGGTAATCACAAGGTTTTGGGGATAATTTCAACAACAAATTATTTTCATGTATTGAGAAAATATGCTATTTAGAGTAAAGAATTATCATTACATGTTAGAAATAAAAACGTCTTTTTGCCACAGTAATTAATATACAGATTTATTCCCTGAGTTATACCTTAACAAAGAAGTGATTGGAATTAAAATATGTCCCTTTCCTGCTTCAGGTATTGTCTGTCCATGGAATGTTTGGTAACTGATATAACATATATCCATGCCCTTACCAAAGATCAAATCGGATTAATCCCTCTTCTTCAGGTATTCCCTATACCTGTCACAATGTGCTAATAAATTAATCTCTTCTTTTCTCTGAAGAGAAAAATAATGATTCACAATAAAATATCTATAACACAATACTATAATGATATGTATAGAGTGTGTCCCTTCCAAAACCCTAAAATCTGGAAATCAACTTGTTACTCAAGAGTAACAAAGAATATATTTATTGCTAGATATTCTTTGTTGCTAAAAAAAAACAAAACAAATAAAAAAAAAATTTTTATTTCTTTCAAAAAACGATAGGTAACCTGTTTTGGTATGGGAAGGAGCACCAGTAGAAATCCTAGCTGCAGAAGCAGCGGCAGCTGTAGACACATCTGCAAAACAATATTATAGTTCAAACAAACAAAACTCAAGAAAAAATATACTTAGTTTACTAAAAATTTAGTGGATTTTCTTAATCAGAATAATTTTGATATTCAGGTAATCTGACAAGCTAATGATATCTAAAGGAAGAACATTTTGACACTCCATACTGAGGAAAGCAGAAGAGAGGGGGTTGGTTTTCCTGTGGTTCCCTGTTATAATAAAGATCATTAAAGTGAAGTATAAAGAAAACAAATAAAGCTTTGTATTGTATTGACCTTAATTCCTTACTCTGCATTATCAAAACGAGACCCTAAGTTGTCCGGAATATTGGGCAATCTGACCACTTTTCAGTCCCGAATTTTGTTGAATTATCAAGATTGCACACTAAATATATTTCCCATAAAAAGTAAACCACAACAATTGCCTTGACAAAGTTTGCTTCAAATATGAAACCCAAGTTAACACCTGCTTCCCACAGCAATGAAGGAGCAATGATATAAAACTCATACCGGAAAGTTAATCAGATACAGTAATGGCAGAGAATGAGCAGTCTGCTGATCATAGGGGGTTAGAAACATAAGCTCACTAGCCTACAACAATACATTTTGATGCCACTAAGCGAGTAGTAAACCTTATCTTCTATCAGTAAACAATCAGCAAAAGCCACCAATAAAAAAATGGAATCACATGCACTACCAGCTGCCACTAAACCTAAGGAGACTGACAGTTCAAAGTTTTCCAGTTAATGAAAAAAAAAAGTTTCTTCAATTTATTCTCCATTCTTTTATTCATCTGAACATAACATTAAGTATAAGTAATACTCATTTAAGTTTAAGTTAAGTAGCTTACATTGAGCCACTATCTGGTGCTGATATGTATTTTCTTATTTCCTTTATTTTTTAATATTATTATATTGTAAACTATGGACTCTAAAGATAAAATATATAAAACTTTTTTTCTTTTGTAGAAAATTAATTTTTCTTTAATATTGGAAAGAATATTTTTTTTCTATAGAATTAATGAATTATGAGATATCAGAGAAAAATAAAATACAAATCACCAGAAATTATCATTTTGTGTCTGTATTTAAGCAGATATCATGGCAACTGCTATTCCAGTGAAAATCATTATAAACCACATCAAAATTAATTAAACTAGCTTCATTTTCAGTACTATAAGACATCTTGTCTAGCAGTTCCTGAGATATCAAACTTTTCCCAAAATAACCTGTTTTCTACAAATATAGGGAAATGTAAAAATATATTTATATGATACTGAAATCAATCATATTTCATTAACTTAATTGATATTCAAATATTAATATAATATTATGTAATTAAAACAAAAATATTTAAAAATAATTTTCCTTTCTGTTTATTTGCTCCATTTCAAAAATATAGTTCTATTTACCCACCACCATTTTTTATTCCAGCAGCTTTAGGATAGTAGACACATTTTCTATTTCAGGCCAGTGGATATGGACATTTAAAGAGCCATAACATTAATATCAAATAAGAAACCTTTTTTTGTGATGGGCTCCCTGACTATTAGCTGACCCTCGAAATAATAATATTAGTTTCAAAACTTTGATGTTATTCCCAGATATATTTTAATGAGTCCATATCAATTAAAGCTGGAACTTAAGTTATGATAATGGTTTATTTCATATTGATGTAGGTCCACTATGATTCGTTCAGATAGTAGAAATTAAAATTAAGATTTCATAAGGATTAAAATTTATCTATTGTTAGTATTGCAGAAGCACCAATTAATGTATCAATTGGATACTATCAATTGGTTTATGCCATAAGTTATTTAAAAAAAAAACAATATTAGAAAAATTGTTAGAAAAGTAGTTGATAGTTTCAGCGAAGTGTATGCTCTGGTAATAATAATTTTAAAAGACACTTGATTATCCATAAGACACATACGGAGCACCAACTACACATCCTGTTTGTGAGTGCAATTCAGAATTATGTTTATAAGCTTATATCCGTTATTTATGTTACATTAAAATTTTTTATTTTGTTTTATTCCCATAAGGAATTTATATTAATTTTTTTGGAAAATTACATTTCTTTTAAAGATCATCAAGCCTTCCTGATTTATTTGTACCAATCACTATAAGCCCTGTTTATACCAATTAATAGAAGATTTATTTATACCGATTAATAGAAGATTTATTTATAACGATTAATATAAGCTTTATTTTACCAATTAGTATAAGCCTTATTTATACCAATTAATATAAGCCTTTTTAATATCCATTAATATAAGACTTATTTATATAAATTAATATAGGCCTTATTTATACAGATTAATAAAGGCCTACATACAAAAGTATGAATTCACTTTATATTTAAAGTGACTACATTCTTCATGATCATTGTTTATTTCATCTTGTCCTAGCATTACGAGAATGAATAGCATTTGTGTGTTATTTTAATATTTTGAGCTTCAAAATTCATTTTCAATGCCTTTTCACCACCATTTTATCAATGGAACTTAATAAATTATGTTAACTATATGTCCCCAAGATAGAATTAATTATGTTATATATATGTCCTCAAGATAGAATTAGATCAGTCAAGATATTGGAATGTAATAACAATTATTACATAATAAATAATTTTAAAACCCATAAAAAGTTTTTCAAGTTACCATGGTGCTCTGAAGATGTCTCCGGATTGACAGTTCCTTCTCCTTCAACAACAGTGGGAATGCACATACTGGTAGCATTATTCTAAAACAAAAATTGTCCCAATTCTAGAAACATATGACCTTAACTAAACACTAGCAGCATTTTCAAGAGATTTTTAAACACATCAAGGAACCCATGAGAGTTTAAACTGAATAGAAATAAAATATATAGTAAATTATGGTATTTTTTAAAAAGTACCAATTTAATTGAATTCTTTATTATTTTAAATTAAGATTGGGCTATTAATACTTCACCACAAAATATGAGTTCATGTTTTGGCCTGTGTTGCCATCTTCAGGTACAAAACCTATACACTATTGACATGATATTTATATATTTATGACATATATGATATTTTGAGCTTGCCATATTAAAATCAAATTATAAACAAAAATAAAAGTATGACCCACTCATAATACCATATAACAAACAGATTTAGTAACTAATCTAGTGAAGATGGCTTTACAAGATAAAACATTGTGAAATCATTGATAAATTAAGGTGAATAATAAACAGCCCAATGTTAATTTAAATCGTATACTTGCATTCAAATCAAATCAACAAATAAATGAACTATTTTAAGTTATTTTTTGTACCTTTTAAAGTCACTTATACATTTTTAAACTTTAGTCAAATATTTATAGTGAATACAAAGAAAAACAAGAAAGCAAAATAATTTCTGGCTTTTCATGTGTTTTAAGTCCTAAATAACAAGGCTGATTAATGGGACCACTGACTCCATATAGAACAGTCAGAAATGGACTGAGTTGAGTGAAGAAAATGTCAATAGCACGGCTGATGATTATTCTGACTCATTGTTTCATTTTTTACCAAAAGGTAGTGATTTATAATCATGTTTAACAAGTAAACATGTATTTAATAATATTTAGTCAATTTACCAACATTTTAATGTACTAATTAAAATAACTCTTGACAATTGTTGGAATATAAATAGTTCTTTTATAATTACAAGCAATTTAATAAAAATAATTTAATCTTTAAATTACACCAATAACAATTTTTAAAAATAAATAAAAAATTTTAAGCATATTAGAAACTATAAATCCATTAAAAATGATTTATTGTGATTATCATATTTAGTAAAAAACATGCTAATAAACCTCCATAGGAAGATGCATCATAAAATAAATAAATAATGGTAAAAAAATATTGTAGGTTATTTGTATTGATTGTGGAGCGGAGCACACTTCCCAGGTTCTTATCTTCAAACAATACTCTACTAACTAACATACTTTATACAAACAATATCCTCAATTTTGAATAATGTATTGTGGTATACACTTCACAGGTTCAAATCTCTAAACATACTAGCTGAGCATACGCTTCCACCGACTTAGGTTAAGTCCACGCTTAATTCTGCTGATATTCCCACAAGTATTTATTATTCATAAAAATTATA